>NC_071095.1:41736074-41923574 GCF_027358695.1 Spea bombifrons | reverse complement strand
AATAATTTACTAAACAAATGATGTTAAATACAAACAGCAGAATAAAAAAACTTTGATAATAAATTTCTTGTCTTTATTTCCCAACCAGCCCCCCAATATATGCACATTTGAGCCCAGGCTTGCTACGCTGCCTCCCAGACATGCCATGCTGCCCCCCCACATACGCCATGCTGCCCCCCCACATATGCCACGCTGCCTCCCACATATACCACACCACGCTGCCTCCCACATCTGCCACTCCACGCTGCCTCCCACATATACCACCCCACGCTGCCTCCCACATGCCACTGTGCCTGATACGCCTTATACCCCCTGATACCCCACTCCATCCTCCCCAGACATGCCACCCTGCCTCCCAGACATGCCACTTCTCTACCCCCAGATATGCCTTATACACCCTGATACACCACTCCGTCCTCCCCAGACATGCCACACTGCCCTCCCCACATATGCCTTATATACTGTATATGCCTTATACCCCCAGATATGTCACTTCACTGCCCCCAGGATTTAGATTCCCCTAAATTAACCCTAAACTCCCCATTAACCATAACTGCCCCTAAATTAACCCTTAACACCCCCTTAACCACAGCATCCCCTAAATTAACCCTAAAGACCCCATCAACCACAGCATCCCCTAAATTAACCGTAAACACACCATTAACCACAACTGCCTCAAATTAACCCCAAACACCCCATTAACCACAGCTGCTCCTAAATTAACCCTAAACACCCTATTAACATAACTGCCCCTAAATTAACCCTAAACACCCAATTAACCATAACTGCCCCTAAATTAACCCTAAACACCCCACTAACCATAACTGCCCCTAAATTAACCCCCACCTCCCCTAACTTTCAGTAGCCCAAATATATATATATATATATATATACATATATATATATATATATATATATATATATATTACATACATATATATATATATATATATATATATATATATATATATATATATATATATATTACATACATATACTTACAGTTAGATGAGTGTCACAGCCATGTGGTTCTGGCCTGGAGAAGGAAGGGGCGGGGCCAGTTGTCACAGTGATTACAGGGAGGGGGAGTAAGTAGGAGCTGCTGCTGTGAGACGGTGAGTCAGACTAAACGGATTATATAATGAGGGGGATTTTTCAGAGCGTTTGCTCTGAAAAAACCCTCATTTTATAATCGATAATCGATTCAACTAATCGATAACGAAATTTGTTGGCAACGAATTTCATTATCGATTATTATCGATTTTATCGATTTGTTGTTGCAGCCCTAATATGTATATATATGCATGTATATATGTATATGTATATATATGTATGTGTATGTTTATATGTATATATATATATATGTATATATATATGTATGTATGTATATGTATGTCTATATGTGTATATATATGTATGTGTATATATATGTATATATGTATGTATGTATATGTGTGTATGTATGTATGTATATATGTATGTGTGTGTATATATATGTATGTATAGATTATTGCTCCAAGAGGCATGGGTTTGTGGGTGTAATGTATGTATGTGTGTGCGTGTATGTATGTGTATATATGTATGTATGTGTGTGCGTGTATGTATGTGTATATATGTATGTGTGTGTGTGCGTGTATGTATGTGTATATATGTATGTATGTACTGGCTGCCAGGGAGGGGTATCCTCTGCAGCGCTGAAGGGGGACTGGATCCTCCTCCCTGGCAGCTGGTGGGGGTGTGCGTGATGCGCGCAGACAACCTCCTCTACTGCCCTTCACTTCCACTGGGGCTTCTATGTGTTATGCCCGCGCTCAGTCATAGAAGACCCGGCGGAAGTGGAGGGCAGAAGCGAAGGATGTCTGCACCCACTGGCTGCCAGGGAGGATGATCCAGGTCTCCTGCCGCGGATCTGGACCTTAGCGTTATTATCTGATCTCTATTTGAGGTTGGATTATAAAACGGGGTGGGGGGTAACCCTCATCTTGTAGTCAATAAAATCGATTCAACTAATCGATAATGAAATTTGTTGACACCGATTTTCATTATCGGTTATTTGGTATTAACCGATTAGGCATTACCAAAAACAAAAGGCTATGCTTCAAAGAGTTTACATCCACTTTCCCATCCATAAGCCACATAACTGGGCAGTATGCATTTTAACATTAAAAAAATCCCTTTGTTCCTAAGTGACGCTCTCCCACAAAGTAACATCCTTTTAATTCAACTTAAAGCAGTTTGGGGCTTCCTAGAAAATAGTGCATATAGAGTTTGCTTTTCATTGTGAAATATACAGCACGTTTAATCTTTTAAATGCTGAGTTTCAATGTAACTATGTGAAGTTAAATATTGAATATTTGTTAATGCCACGCTTACAAAGGAATACATCAGGAAAAAGGGAGAGCATATTAGCTGGTGTATTTTGTCCATATGCTTAGTTGGATATTTTTTGCTTTGTTTTGTGGAGAACCTTGTGTATTTAATTGTATTTGTGCCTTATTGTTACCCTGTTGACATTTGGCACCCCGCCATATCAAAATAAAGCTAATGTTTTGGGGGTTTTTCTCCTTTTTAGTTGCAGAGTTGGAAGGAGAATCTGACACCATTAGTGCGTTGTGTTCACAAATAACCAACACCTTCAGTGCACCACCTGAAGACCCGTTTGCATCTGTTCCAATGACCAAACCCACCACACCACAGTCACCGCCCTTCGAAGGTTTGTAATTGGCAACATGCATCTCCCTTTTTTAATGTATTTTGGGGGTTTTCATAGTTATAGGAATTGTAATGCAGATTTGTTGTCTTGCAAAATACTTATAACTGAGGAGGAGTTCAGGTCCTTTGCCAATATTCTGGTTATTTTTTATAGCATTTGTTTTAATAGATTTGCATTTGTCCTTTTGGTTATAAATACCACAAAGTGTTTAGCGTAGATTCCTTTAATTCCATAAAATCTAAATCTTCAGTTGCTGCCATTTTGTCTGGGAAGATCTGTGATCCCCAACTGTGGTTCTCAAAAGTACAGAAACATGTCTAGGCATTCCATTAGCCCAGGTGGACCTGTCCATAAGACAAATGCTTGGGCAGAGGACTTGATCTGAAAATGTGATTGTTGAGGACCAGGTTGAGACCAGTGCCTTACACCATTTACTGCACCTGGATAGAATGCTTCTAAAACCTAGATAACCTTGTATTCTGTTTTGATCTAATTGTATGGTAGATGTGTTCTTCTGTGACAAATAAAATAAATCATGTTGGATTCTATAGGACTTGCATGAGTACAGTTTCCCTGCCAGTAACCCATTTAGCATATCTTCACATATCCTCCCATGTCTTGGTATGAGCTCAGCGCTCCTTTTTTTTGTTCCTGTTTCAGTAAATGGCAATTCCACTCCTTTCACTTTGTCTGCTACTACAGCCACATCAGTTTCTGTGGTGCCTGCAGCGATGCCAGTTCGTGAGACCAATCCATGGGCAAACACACCACCTGCCCCTGGTCCCTCGCTTTCTAGTAGTGGCACATCACCTCTGATTGGTAAGGCACGACATATCTATTCGCCAAGTTCAGTTGTATTTTCAAATATGATTAAGTTTTTAGAAATGATTTTATTGCTGTAGTTACTAAGTATATGCACTATATTTTTTTTTGTATTTTAGACCTCTTCACTCTTCCTTTGACCTCACAAATGAGTTGCTCTTAATATACAACTTTGTATGGCCTACACTTTCTTCGTAAAACGATTTAGTGCCCGTTAGATCACAATGTGTATTCTGCGTTAACTCTTTCCATAGGCTATTATGCAAAACCTTTTATTATTTAAGCGATAGTTTATAGGTAGACTTTTCAAATGACACCATTTATATGTATTTTTTGAAAAAACGTCCACCACATTCCTAATAATATAACCAGATCACTAGATTCACTTTGTTGTTTACACTGCAGTTTTATATGTATGATCCCCTCTTTATGTCTTAACCAGAAGCCACCAGCTATGCCCCCAGTACTGTGGAACCATAACTTCCATCTTCCTTTAATTGACTACAATGAGTTGAATTTAAACATTATCTGGACAGCCATACATTAAACCCTGAATACTCTGCTCACCAGCTCATTATGCTGAACATTATAGATTCACAACCTATATAGTTACATTATTGTAATTATTTTATGTAATTTCCATTCTGTGATTTTTTTTTTTAATTTATTTTTTTTTGTCTCTAGGTCCTGAGTTTGTCTCAACATCTACTGGTCTCCAGTCAAACCACAAGCGGACACCTTCAGAAGCAGATCGTTGGTTGGAAGAGGTGTCAAAGACTGTAAAAGCGCATCCGCGACAGTCTCCCGTGCCTGCACTCCAGCCTGTACTGCCACTTGTTCTTACTGCTTCAAATCCAGCCCAGCCGTACTCATCGAACACTTTAGTAGCCCCACCTGTGCCAGTTGCCGTTGTCCCAGCATTGCAGTCACCTTTTATGCCTGTGCACCAACCCTACACTGTGGCAAACGGAATGAGCTACCCAACCCCCAGTGTTCCGGTTGTCGGCATAACTCCCTCCCAGATGGTCGCCAATGTGTTTGGAGCTGCAGGTCACCCCCAAGTCTACCAACCAAAGCTGTCACCTGCCTCAGTGAAGCAGCAGACTCTCCCCACCTACGAGACCTCTAGTGCAACCAGCAGTCCCTTCTTTAAACCAACCACGCAGCATCAAAATGGTTCTGTTGCCTTCAACGGTGTGGAGAACACAGGCTGGGATTTGGAAGCCAAACATCAGCAAGCACCAGCAGCTTCTGTGGCTGTAGACCCATTTGAGGCGCAGTGGGCTGCACTGGAAGGCAAATCAAAACCTCGTTCAAATCCTTCTCCAACAAACCCATTCTCCAGTGACCTTCAAAAGACATTTGAAATTGAACTCTAAAGCTGCAGTAAGAATTGTTCTAGAATATTTTTGTAGTAAACATTATGGAGATTACATTGAGATATATATATATATATATACAGCAAATTAGAGATGGACCTGGATTGTGGCCATGGGATGGGATAGGAGGGTGGTTGTTAAATATTTTAATACAAATAACCCTTGGCTGAGCTAAGACTCTGCAATGCTGCCTTTCAGTGCCCGTGCTTCCATATTGAAAGAAGATAGTATGTGTAAATATCTATATGTGAAGATTCAATAGGATATAAAGAGGTCTCAACCCTTGAGCTGCCAGATGGGTTTATGGTGTAGTGCAGAGCATCGCACTGAAAGCCATTCCAGCAGCAAAACAAATTAAAGCCAAAATCTTTATTTTTATGCATTACAAATATTTTAAATAGTTTGGGGTAATTAATGGTTGTATACGTTTGTTAGTAATCTTGCCAAAGGTTAAACAAAAAGAATGGCTCAGTTGCTACTAAATTGTATATAATGTTTGATTTAGCTGCTAATTCTTTATTAAACCAATGACTGGACTGGTTGTGGTTTTATCTTTGTTTGCTGTATGTCTTTCACATGTAAGTAGCACAATGCTTAAACAATCACCAAGGGAAAGATCTCTGTTGTACATTTAAAAGCAAATTAAAACACAGTATTTACATGGTGTAAAAGCCAAGATTGAAATGTGTGTCTTATTCTCTCATCACTAAATATTATACATAATTGATACAGATGCATTATTAAGATAAGGGTTTCTTTTGACAGACTGATTATTTTTCATTTATATATGTTTTTAATACATTTTATATATTTTATCTTTTCCCCTTCCACTAATTTACTTTGATTCTTTTTTGCCTCTTATATACCTCAAGTTCATTTAAAGTACAGTCTACTTTGTAAATGTAGTTTTTATGGTCATGCATGTGCACGTTTGTACTGATTTACATACAGAAATAAATATTGGTGGTGGAATGTGACTTCTTCCTCTTAGTTACACATTGTGTATATACTGACAGGTCACAGCAAACAGGACAATTACAGAAGATAAAATGTGCTTTTAAGAGTAAAAATTGCAATCCCACTCTGGAAATATTGCTTTGTTAGTTTGATTGTTAGACCTTTTTATATAGAATGTAGGTAAAAATAATAAAACTTTAAATTGCTGCTTTGTCATAAACCATATATCACTGATAGCTACTAACTATCTTACACTTCTAGAGGTATGTTAAATGCACCACGTTGTTCCCAGTCGTCATACTTTCATCCAGAGTGTGCCTATGTGAGAAGTCAGATTTTTTTTTTTTTAAATTGGGAAAGGCTTTTATGAAGGGAGATTGCGCCACACTCATCATGGTGGTGATTCCCGGTCATTGTGACGTCATGAGGTTTGGCGGGAGATTTGAACTTCCTCTGTGGTTTCTATTTAAACCTCTTCAGTTCTATCTGACCTTGCCTTCTGTTGGTTGTCTATGCCTTGTGCTAGTGCCCAGATAGCGTTTCCTGATTCGGTATTCCTGTGTATGATCCTGGCTCGTCTGACTTCGTTGTTTTCCTGAATCCTGACCTCGGCTCTGTTATACGACTATCCTGCTCTCCGGAATCCTGACCTCGGCTTGTTATACCTGTTCTGTCCTGGAGTCCTACCTGACCACGGTGTCTCCTAACTACTTGTACGTGAAGGCCATCATGAGACCCGCTTCGGTAGGATCTCAGGGTTCCTGTGAGGCTCGTCTGGATGAGATGGACCATCGTCTGGACCAGTTTGCCCAAGCCCTCCAGACCCTTCTACAACGCACAGATCCCGGTCTACAAGTGCATGCCTCTCCAGCTGTAGCTCCACCGCCGGTACCAGCTCCAGCCCCAATGCCGGTGGTTCATGCTCCTATGAATCTTCCTCCACCCCAGCGATATGGAGGAGATCCTGCGACCTGCCGTGGATTTCTCAACCAGTGCGAGATTCATTTTGAACTTAACCCTTATGCCTTTGTTTCTGATCGGGCTAAGATTGGTTACATAATCTCGCTTCTCACGGACAGGGCCCTGGCCTGGGCATCTCCTCTGTGGGAGAGGAGTACCCAAGCGGTTCACTCCTATTCCGAATTTGTGGCCGCACTACGTGCTGTGTTCGATGTTCCAGGCAGAAGTTCCACTGCTTCATCCTCTCTCTTCAACATCCGTCAAGGAGAGCGTACCCTCATGGACTATGCTATTGAATGTCGTACGCTAATGGGTGAAGTGAACTGGACCAGCGAGGCCCTTATCGCTGCTTTTTTGAACGGACTATCAGAGACTTTGAAAGACGAGATTGCTGCTCGTGATCTTCCATCTGACCTGGACTCGGTGATCTCCTATGTGACCCAGATCGACCTTCGTCTTCGAGAACGGCAGGTGCAACGAGACAATCTGAGAGCACGGGAGAGAAGTGTACGTTCCCTCCCGCGTCTGGCTCCTCAGTTCATACCACCACCCACGTCTCCTGTTACCTGTGAGGAGCCTATGCAGCTGGGAATTACTCGTCTGTCTGAGAGTGAGAAAGCCAGGCGAAGAAAGGAGGGGCTCTGCCTATATTGCGGTCTGACTGGACATTGGGCCCGATCCTGTCCTAAAAAGTCGGGAAACGCCCGCACCTAGAGTGGTTTAGAGGACCTGCTTTAGGTGTGCTGGGTCTGTCCTCTGATTCTAGCAGCACTCGGATGACCGTTCCAATTCGGATATCATGGCTGGGGGGATCCGTTTGCACTGTGGCTTTTCTGGATTCTGGAGCCGCAGAGAACTTTATTGATGCCCATTTTTGCGAGCAGCAGTTTATTCCCACCACACCTAAAGACACGCCGGTGAGAATTGAGGCCATTGATGGCAGACCACTTCATCCGCCACAAGTCACCCGAACTACCGTACCAGTGACACTCTCCGTAGGGAGGATGCATAAAGAGAATCTACAGTTCCTGGTAATTTGCTCTCCCTCTACTCCTGTTGTTTTGGGGTTTCCATGGTTACAAAGGCACAACCCTACCATCAATTGGGCAACTGGGCAGATCACGTCCTGGAGTCAAGCTTGCGGGGAGCACTGTGACTCACCCATTCGACTGGCCATGGTCTACTGGTTCGGAGATGGCCGCTACGATTCTTCCAAGTCATTATCGGGAGTTTGCGGATGTATTTGACAAGAAGGAGGCGGAGAAGTTACCTCCTCATAGATCCTACGACTGCCCTATTGATCTCCTTCCGGGCACTATGCCACCCCGAGGTCGTGTCTACCCCTTGTCTGTTCCCGAGACCCAGGCCATGGAATCCTACATCGAGGAGAATCTGAGGCGGGGTTTCATCCGTCGGTCTACGTCCCCGGCTGGAGCGGGGTTTTTCTTCGTCAAGAAGAAGAACGGAGAACTGAGACCTTGCATCGACTACAGAGGCTTGAATAGGATTACAAGGCGGAACTCCTATCCTATCCCCCTCATCTCGGAACTTTTCGACAGATTACGCGGGGCCCAAATCTTTACCAAATTGGATCTCCGTGGGGCGTATAACCTGGTCCGTATTCGTGCCGGTCACGAGTGGAGGACAGCCTTCAACACCCGCTCGGGACATTATGAGTACCTGGTCATGCCGTTTGGTCTGTGCAATGCCCCGGCGGTGTTCCAGGAATTTATTAACGACTGTCTACGGGACTTTCTCCAGCAGTTCGTGGTCGTATACCTGGACGATATCCTGATTTACTCAGAGAACTTATCTATTCACCGCGACCAGGTCCGTCAAGTTCTGAGCCGTCTCCGACAGCATGGGCTATATGCCAAGTTGGAAAAGTGCGTTTTTGAGACCCGCAAGGTGACTTTCTTGGGGTACGTGATTACTCCTGAGGGTTTCGATATGGACCCATCGAAGGTGCTGGCGATCAAAGATTGGCCACGACCTACGGGTCTCAAGGCTCTGCAACGCTTCCTCGGATTCGCGAATTACTATAGACGCTTCATCCGGAATTACTCGAGGATTGTCGCCCCTCTAACGGACTTGTCTAAAAAAGGGGCCAATGTGTCTGAATGGTCCTCCGAAGCAGTGTCCGCGTTCACTCTTCTCAAAGAGAAGTTCACAACGGCTCCAGTATTACGGCATCCCAATCCGCTTCTACCATTTGTCCTGGAGGTAGATGCCTCTGAATCTGGAGTGGGAGCGATACTCTCCCAACGAGCTTCGTACAGCGGACCACTACACCCTTGCGGCTACTTCTCAAGACACTTCTCTACAGCCGAGAAGAATTACGATATAGGGAATAAAGAACTGTTGGCAGTTATCCTGGCCTTGGAGGAATGGCGTCACCTGCTGGAGGGGGCCTCGGTACCGACCTTGATTCTGACCGATCACAAGAATCTTCAATACATAGAGTCGGCTAAGTGTCTCAATCCTCGCCAGGCAAGATGGGCTCTCTTTCTCTCCCGATTTCCGTTTGTGCTCACGTACCGTCCGGGTTCAAAGAACACTAAAGCGGACGCTCTGTCCCGCATGTTTACGCAACCTGAGGCGGAGAGTAGAGAGCCAGAACCCATTATCCCTTCTGCCAAGGTCGTTGCAGCCATTCGGTTACGGGGATATGCTCCTTTGCTGGATCGCGTCACTCGTTCTCAAGGTCAAGCTCCGGATTCCTTGCCGCCGGGTAGGCTCTACGTCCCTCCCAGTTTGCGGGTACCCATTCTCCGCACTCTACATGGTGCCAGGACCTCGGGGCATGCAGGAGTGGCACGCACTAGGGAGCTACTTTCACGGACTTTTTGGTGGCCTCATTGGGGCAGAGACATTACAGCATTCGTTCAGTCATGTGCGAGATGCGCGGCCAACAAATCCTCTCGCACTCGTCCGGCTGGCCTTCTTCGACCTCTCCCTTGTCCTTCGGTTCCCTGGACTCATGTGGCAATGGACTTTATTGTAGAATTACCGCCGTCCAGGGGACATACCGTGATCCTCGTGGTGGTCGACCGTTTCTCTAAGATGGCCCACTTTATTCCACTGCGGAAACTACCCAGCGCCTCTACTCTGGCGGACATCTTCATCCGGGAGATTGTGCGGCTCCACGGAGTACCGTCTGAGATCGTGTCGGACAGAGGTACCCAGTTCGTGGCTAGATTCTGGCGTGAATTCGCGAAATCCCTGGGCATCACGTTGGCCTTCTCTTCAGCATATCACCCACAGACGAACGGCCTGGTGGAGAGAGCGAACCAACATCTGGAACAGTATCTACGTCTCTTCATCAACGATCATCAAGATGATTGGGTCGATCTGTTGCCATTTGCAGAGTTTGCTAGGAACAACACGCTCCAAGAATCTACCAGGATTTCGCCTTTCTTCTGCCTGTATGGTCTCCATCCACAGTCCCTCCCAGAGACATTACCGGTTTCAGCTGTTCCAGATCTGGAGGAGAGACTTGCGTCTATTCGTACCACCTGGGCTTCGTACATTCCGCATTGGAACACGCGGCTTCTCTCCAGCAATGTCAGGGCAACAAGAGGCGCTCCCCCAACCCCTCGTACCGGCCTGGCGAAAGAGTATGGCTGTCTACTAGATTTCTGAGACGCCGGGTTCCGTCCATGAAATTGGCCCCACGGTTTATTGGGCCCTTTCCAGTTGTACGGCAGATCAATCCGGTGGCGTACGAACTTGCACTGCCTAGAACGCTCCGCATCCCTCGGGTATTTCACGCCTCATTGTTGAAGCCCCTTGTCTGCAACCGGTTTACCCGAGGTGGGAATTCTACTATGGAAACTGCCAGGAGAGCTTCGGACAGAAGGATTCCTCGGGTAATTCTTGATTCCCGGCGACAACAGGGTAGTTTGCAGTACCTGGTACAATGGAGGGGTCTCGGTCCTGAGGAACGATCCTGGATACCTGCGGCACGCCTATCCGTACCACGGTTGATACGTGCGTTTCATGCTAGGCATCCTTCTCGCCCTGGTGGTCGCCCTGAGGGCGCCCTTTCAAGGGGGGGTACTGTTACTTACCTGCCCCCGGCTCCCACGTTGCCGCCACGGAGGAGAGGGAGACCCCCCTCCAATACGCGGCCACCGGAGCCGGCACGGAGGAGAGGGAGACCCCCCTCCAATACGCGGCCACCGGAGCCGGCACGGAGGAGAGGGAGACCCCCCTCCAATACACGACCACCGGAGCCGGCACGGAGGAGAGGGAGACCCCCCTCCAACGCACGACCTCCGGAGCCGCCACAGAGGAGAGGGAGACCCCCCTCCAACGCACGGGCACCGGATCCTCCACGGAGGAGAGGGAGACCTCCCTCCAACACTGTGCCGCCTCCGCCGTCGTCTACAGGACTGCCGCACAGGAGAGGCAGACCTCCTGGAACACGGCGTCCGGTTTCTGGTGGTGAACTCCCGAACTGCAGGCTTATATGAAGGGAGATTGCGCCACACTCATCATGGTGGTGATTCCCGGTCATTGGAAGTGACGTCATGAGGTTTGGCGGGAGATT
Source organism: Spea bombifrons (assembly GCF_027358695.1). Taxonomy (NCBI): domain Eukaryota; kingdom Metazoa; phylum Chordata; class Amphibia; order Anura; family Pelobatidae; genus Spea; species Spea bombifrons. The sequence continues at coordinate 41,912,191 of NC_071095.1, read as the reverse complement.
TGAACTTCCTCTGTGGTTTCTATTTAAACCTCTTCAGTTCTATCTGACCTTGCCTTCTGTTTGTTGTCTATGCCTTGTGCTAGTGCCCAGATAGCGTTTCCTGATTCGGTATTCCTGTGTATGATCCTGGCTTGTCTGACTTCGTTGTTTTCCTGAATCCTGACCTCGGCTCTGTTATACGACTATCCTGCTCTCCGGAATCCTGACCTCGGCTTGTTATACCTGTTCTGTCCTGGAGTCCTACCTGACCACGGTGTCTCCTAACTACTTGTACGTGACACGGCGGACCTTAAGTTTTTGCCAAAAAATGAAAAATTTAAAAAACACTCAAAACCTTTAGGAAATTATTCCTTTAGCATCCAGCATAACATCCTAGTTAAAAGGAATGGTATTGGAGGCCTGCTGTGGAAGCTACATGGGACACCAGATATGCCTGAAAATATGAAAAAACTTAGACCGCGGACCCTAAGTTTTTTCCAAAAAATGAAAAATTTTAAAAACACTCAAAACCTTTAGGAAATTATTCCTTTAGCATCCAGCATAACATCCTAGTTAAAAGGAATGGTATTGGAGGCCTGCTGTGGAAGCTACATGGGACACCAGATATGGCTGAAAATATGAAAAAACTTAGACCGCGGACCTTAAGTTTTTGCCAAAAAATGAAAAATTTTAAAAACACTCAAAACCTTTAGGAAATTACCGTATTGGCTCGGATATAGGCCGCCCCCGTATGTAGGCCGCACCTTAAAAGTTTGGTGCTTTTTTAAAGAAAAAAAAATTTTCTTTAAAAAAGCACCAAAAAACATGCTGCCACTCTGTCCTCTCCCCCCCCCGAGATATGCTGCCACTCTGTCCTCTCCCCCTCCCCGAGATATGCTGCCACTCTGTCCTCACCCACCTCGAGATACGCTGCCACTCTGTCCTCACCCACCTCGAGATACGCTGCCACTCTGTCCTCCCCCCCTTCGAGATACGCTGCCACTCTGTCCTCCCCCCCCTCGAGATATGCTGCCACTCTGTCCTCCCCCCCCTCGAGATACGCTGCCACTCTGTCCTCCCCGCGATATGCTGCCACTCTGTCCTCCCCCCCCGACTTACCAGAGCAGACTCCCGGGTGTCTTACGGGGCCGGAGGGGGACATCTATGCACATCGTGTATACAACTCCCGGTGCCGGCACTCAGCGGAAGTGCCGGTACCGGAAGTTGTATACGCGTATTGCGTAGATGTCTTCCGCCGGCCCTGCAAGACCCGGGAGTCTGCCCTGGTAAGTCGGGGGGGTTAGAATGCATCGTGCGCACGTTCACTGGCAACGGCGCATCGCCGCTGCCGGTGAACGTCTGTGCGATGCGCTTAGACAACCTCCCGTGCCGGTACTCCCCCCACGTGGGAAGTGCTGGCACGGGAGGCTGTCTGAGCGTATCAGAGAGTAGGATACAGGTCCCCTGCACCGCTGCGGGGGATCTGTATCCTAACCCCGCTGCCTGCCCGGCGCCCGGGACTGCATGTCCCGGGCGTCGGGTGCTAGACCCCGAATATAGGCCGCACCCCCACTTTAAAGTCTTAAAGTGGGGGAAAAAAGTGCGGCCTATATTCGGGCCAATACGGTATTCCTTTAGCATCCAGCATAACATCCTAGTTAAAAGGAATGGTATTGGAGGCCTGCTGCGGAAGCTACATGGGACACCAGATATGGCTGAAAATATGAAAAAACTTAGACCGCGGACCTTAAGTTTTTGCCAAAAAATGAAAAATTTTAAAAACACTCAAAACCTTTAGGAAATTATTCCTTTAGCATCCAGCATAACATCCTAGTTAAAAGGAATGGTATTGGAGGCCTGCTGCGGAAGCTACATGGGACACCAGATATGGCTGAAAATATGAAAAAACTTAGACCGCGGACCTTAAGTTTTTTCCAAAAAATGAAAAATTTTAGAAACACTCAAAACCTTTAGGAAATTATTCCTTTAGCATCCAGCATAACATCCTAGTTAAAAGGAATGGTATTGGAGGCCTGCTGTGGAAGCTACATGGGACACCAGATATGGCTGAAAAAATGAAAAACTTAGACCGCGGACCTTAAGTTTTTGCCAAAAAATGAAAAATTTTAAAAACACTCAAAACCTTTAGGAAATTATTCCTTTAGCATCCAGCATAACATCCTAGTTAAAAGGAATGGTATTGGAGGCCGGCTGTGGAAGCTACATGGGACACCAGATATGGCTGAAAATATGAAAAAACTTAGACCGCGGACCTTAAGTTTTTGCCAAAAAATGAAAAATTTTAAAAACACTCAAAACCTTTAGGAAATTATTCCTTTAGCATCCAGCATAACATCCTAGTTAAAAGGAATGGTATTGGAGGCCTGCTGCGGAAGCTACATGGGACACCAGATATGGCTGAAAATATGAAAAAACTTAGACCGCGGACCTTAAGTTTTTTCCAAAAAATGAAAAATTTTAAAAACACTCAAAACCTTTAGGAAATTATTCCTTTAGCATCCAGCATAACATCCTAGTTAAAAGGAATGGTATTGGAGGCCTGCTGTGGAAGCTACATGGGACACCAGATACGGCTGAAAATATGAAAAAACTTAGACCGCGGACCTTAAGTTTTTGCCAAAAAATGAAAAATTTTAAAAACACTCAAAACCTTTAGGAAATTATTCCTTTAGCATCCAGCATAACATCCTAGTTAAAAGGAATGGTATTGGAGGCCTGCTGTGGAAGCTACATGGGACACCAGATATGGCTGAAAATAGGAAAAAACTTAGACCGCGGACCTTAAGTTTTCGCCAAAAAATGAAAAATTTTAAAAACACTCAAAACCTTTAGGAAATTATTCCTTTAGCATCCAGCATAACATCCTAGTTAAAAGGAATGGTATTGGAGGCCTGCTGTGGAAGCTACATGGGACACCAGATATGGCTGAAAATATGAAAAAACTTAGACCACGGACCTTAAGTTTTTGCCAAAAAATGAAAAATTTTAAAAACACTCAAAACCTTTAGGAAATTATTCCTTTAGCATCCAGCATAACATCCTAGCTAAAAGGAATGGTATTGGAGGCCTGCTGCGGAAGCTACATGGGACACCAGATATGGCTGAAAATATGAAAAAACTTAGACCGCGGACCTTAAGTTTTTGCCAAAAAATGAAAAATTTTAAAAACACTCAAAACCTTTAGGAAATTATTCCTTTAGCATCCAGCATAACATCCTAGTTAAAAGGAATGGCATTGGAGGCCTGCTGTGGAAGCTACATGGGACACCAGATATGGCTGAAAATATGAAAAAACTTAGACCGCGGACCTTAAGTTTTTGCCAAAAAATGAAAAATTTAAAAACACTCAAAACCTTTAGGAAATTATTCCTTTAGCATCCAGCATAACATCCTAGTTAAAAGGAATGGTATTGGAGGCCTGTTTTGGAAGCTACATGGGACACCAGATATGGCTGAAAATATGAAAAAACTTAGACCGCAGACCTTAAGTTTTTGCCAAAAAATGAAAAATTTTAAAAACACTCAAAACCTTTAGGAAATTATTCCTTTAGCATCCAGCATAACATCCTAGTTAAAAGGAATGGTATTGGAGGCCTGCTGTGGAAGCTACATGGGACACCAGATATGGCTGAAAATATGAAAAAACTTAGACCGCGGACCTTAAGTTTTTGCCAAAAAATGAAAAATTTTAAAAACACTCAAAACCTTTAGGAAATTACCGTATTGGCTCGGATATAGGCCGCCCCCGTATATAGGCCGCACCTTAAAAGTTTGGTGCTTTTTTAAAGAAAAAAAATTTTTCTTTAAAAAAGCACCAAAAAACATGCTGCCACTCTGTCCTCCCCCCCCGAGATATGCTGCCACTCTGTCCTCCCCCTCCGAGATATGCTGCCACTCTGTCCTCTCCCCCTCCCCGAGATATGCTGCCACTCTGTCCTCACCCACCTCGAGATACGCTGCCACTCTGTCCTCCCCCCCTTCGAGATACGCTGCCACTCTGTCCTCCCCCCCCTCGAGATATGCTGCCACTCTGTCCTCCCCCCCCTCGAGGCCGGCCACATGACTTATTTCTACTCTTACTCAGACTCCATAGCGTGAAGCCCATTAACTACACGGTTGCTTTTGTGAGGATTTAAACATATATACCTGTATATATGTACCTGTGTCAGAGACAACCGAGTCTTCTAACCAGAGGTTGCGTTGTCTTTTGCGTTTTCAGACTGTCTCTATAGATACATAACATTCTGTCCACTAATAAACAGCATTTCTTGGTAATCAGGGCTTGACTCATTGTGGGATACTTTTTCAATGAGCCATTATTATCTACACAACGAAATATCTTGGTGGGTGCATTGTTGAAACCACAGCAGTCTCCCCTTCAGTTGCTATAAAATGAATTGCAGGATTAGAATTTGATAAAATCCATCTGGCCACTATGTTCAAGACCTTTTGCTGCAACGCATTTAAATGTGATTTTTGGCTTTTTACACAGCTGGTAACCAATGCCTATCCAATATCATTGGGGTTTATGAACAATTACTTCTGTATTTCTTTTGAATTGTGCTTTTGACCCTTACAGCTGCCCGTAGTACCGGTAGTATCTCATGCACACCAGTGACTGGTCTCCAGCGTAGAGACAGGAGCTGCCTCGAACGGTAAGCACCGGACGCACCCTCTGTTTCACCGGTGACACGCACACTCACTCACACACCCTGCCACCTAGCCCTGGGAAGTGCGGCTTCCTTCCTGTAGGAAGACCGGGTTAGACGGGGGATTATCCTATTGTGTTGTGCGGCTTCCTTCCTGTAGGAAGACCGGGTTAGACGGGGGATTATCCTATTGTGTTGTGATCTCAGCCTTACTGCCAGCATCCCTGACAGAATGGGGACACTAGACATTTATCGATGACCGCAAATTCAGACCATTCAGGCCTTGAGCGACCCGGTGCACAGGGATCACACAGGACTTCAATCTCGCCCCATGCTGGAAATCACGCAAGCGCTTCCCTGACTGTTACACTCGTCGGCTAACCCAGAAATAACACAATGGTTTTCCTCGTCCCAGTCACAAATTTAACACCCAATATACACCATCACCTTAAAGAAAAGACCCCTTGAGTTTATTTGTACCACCAGAACTCGCCTCATCGGTACATACCCTAATAAACCCTTAGGTGGTTTCGGGGGTAGTTTATGCCTGTGACGTTAAAGGTTGCCCAAGCATTAGCATTTCAGGTTTTACCCCTGAAGTCCCTGGACGTTAGTAATTACATTACAGATCTTGTCCTTCTGAAGAATCATGTATAGTCTTGTGAATGGGCCAAGAGAGGCTAAGGGGTCAGACCAGGGGTTCTCGGTGTACCCAAACACTCTGATTGCTTTCTCTGCGTTTTCACAAACCAGATACGTCACGCAGTATCGGTGCCCAATACACAGGGGCCTGCTGAGATTGATTTGTTCACCATGTTCCCGTTTGTCCCCTCTCATCTTTTACATCTCTTTAAAAGGGGACTCGTCGAGCTGCATTCTGTTATTTTTGGAAGAGCCGCCGCGAGTCTGACTCTAATTAAATAGGCATGTTGGCTCCAGAGCGAAGCAGAATTGGGTTACTGGGACAGAAGGCATACCCAGCCAAACCAGAGGAACGTACAGATCTGCTTTCAGTTACTCGGCTGAGCCAGAGCTGCCAGGCGTGGAACATTATCCCGGGAGCTCGTGCATGTACTGCATTAACCCCTTCTGGCATCTTATATTCATACTCAAATGTTTGAAATTTGAAGTTACTGTACTAAAGGTCTTAACACGTAGTGGTGTATTAGAAAAGTTACATTCTAGTGGTATAATGAGAGACTCCATACCAAGGAGCTTGCTGTCTAGTGGTTTCAAGGCAGATCCTTTCCCAATGGAGCTTACAGTCTAGCGGTATAATGGCCGACCCTTTCTCAAGGAGCTTACAGTCTAGCGGTGTAATGGCAGACCCTCTCCCAAGGAGCTTACAGTCTAGCGGTATAATGGGAGCCCTTGTCCCAAAAAGGTGGATATCGGGCAAGACTGCAGTCTCCTTACTATTGTTGAGTATCCCAGAATGCAGTCGGAACGGACAAACGGACCAACAATCCACAGCTGGCAGAGAGGTAATTACTACCCAGCTCACAAACATCTTGTACGCAAAGTGCAGGGGCCTGCATGTGCATTACAGGTAGGAAACGGTGTGTGTGGTACTGGGATCCAATACACATAGCTTTGCGTGTTATACAAAGAGAAGGGGCAGCCTTATCACTTCTGTGCTATACGGAGGTAGCACACATTGATCTATATGTAATACACAGACATAAGGTTACAGAAGTTCAGGTGGGAAAGGCAGAGCACTGGCGGTCCGACTCGGAGGAGGAAGAGAAGAGTATAAGGTGTGGGGGTGGCATCTACGTCTTGTGGGAGTTAATGGGGGGGGGTCACAAATAGTGTTGGCTCAGGCTCTTATAAAGAATTCCATTCAGGGTGGGAAGAACGTGCTTCGAATGAGAAGAAATATGTGTATAGGGCCAGACACCCCATACCCACCCAGAAGGACACCCACTGACTCATAGCCCCCTCAGCCCTTACTATCTACCTTTAAATGGTGCAGGAAGAGGATGTGTATCCAGTGGCCATGGCACCCCTCCTAATATTACACATCTGAGGAAGAAGCCGTGCCCTCCCTGGATTCCCACTTCTCAGGGAAGAAGACGGGAAATGGCTTTACCCGACGCAGTTTCCTGAATTGGTCACAATGCGGACGGAAGGGAGGGAGGGGACACCTCAGCACCGGGGTGGAATCAGCCTTGTCACCTTCAGAACCAGTTTTGCCGTCTCCGTTACCAACGTTGTCGGGAAGAAAATCTATGAATACACCTCCGGTCACATAAAAAGCACACTGTACTTTAGTTGTCTATTGAACTCTCGCTCACTACTCTATTACCTTTCTTTCCTACACGCCCTGTAGAATCATGCTTCCGTCCTGGCATTTGTCCAACTCCACAGACTGTAAGCTCTTGGGATTAGGGGCATTCTGCTATTCTGTTCCAAAAATATGTAACATCACTACAGACCTTGGTGACAGATAGGAACCTGATATAGTGCAAGACTGCAGCCTCTATACTACGGCATCTCAGAAGGCAGCAGGAGCCTGTCCGCTTTACTGCACTATGGCTTTCTTAAGCGGATTGTAGTGGGAATTCACCCTACGCGTGCCCCGGTGACATCATGGTGTCGCTATGATCACTTTATTAATGTTGCCACGTTTTGCCTTACCTATAGTTTAAGGCGTGATTAAGAAGAGCCTAGGGAATTCTATTGTGCATGAAACCTCGAATTTAGAATGATTCTGGGATATTTTTACCCTTAAATTACAGGGAAATAATAAAAAATAAAGGTTTATTTTTTTTATTTATTTTTTTTGTCCAAGCGTCTCCAGGCATAGTCTACCCTAGTCATTCCAGGTGCGCTGTATATTTGTAGGGTAGTTGGCATGCGTGACGCTCAACCAGCGGGGTGTATGTAACATAATGCAGCATCTTCTGTTTAACGGATGAAACTGACGGTTGTGAAACTTTATTGCCCCTGTGATCGCCTAAGATTATGGATACAACAGAAGGACTTCCTGAAAGAATACTTTTGTTATTCGGCTGCAGAAATGAGTTTTGACATACAGGGCGGATTACACGCATCAATGTTACTGTGCCCTAACACCAGTATTTACACAATTGCTTTTAAATAGCGACAAGATACTTCAAGTAACCCAATTAGTATTTTCGTACTCCTTCCACCAGCTGCGGACTACAACCCCCATCATATCAGCCAACCGTTGTCCGGCTAATAAATCAGATGTCAGGCTTTGTATTGCCTCCCTGGCACTCTTGGAGTGTAAGCCTCTAGGTTTTGTCCAGGCTTTGTTCACTCTTCTTTTGAATATTACTATTACCCCACTCTGCAGGTAATGATAGCCTGAGGCGGTGATACAGCTGGGGACATGTATCCAAGGAGGGGCAGGAAGCTCTTTGCTGTTTGTCAAGAAGGCAGATGTGTACACACCTGCTCCATGTCCTGATTTACCCCACTGTCAGCGTACTGAGCGGCCTCAAGTCTGTAGTCAGGGCCCGACTGGGAATGAAAACTGCCCTGGAAATAAATGAATACCAGCCCCATATTTCATGGCGCCATTTTGGGGCGTGTTTGTGTTAGAGTGACTGTAGTGCAACATTTTAGAGTGGGTTCTTATGAGGAGCATCATGTATCCATGATGAGGTAGCGTGTCCATCTGCCTGTTGGCCTAAAGACATGATGTCTTAAGAGTGCACCATATTTGGTTCAAATCCCTGTGGCTCATGTGTGTCGTATAAATATCTAGTGGCATATTTGCTTTGTGTATACCTATCCTATTAGAGCAGCTGAACGTATTGTTTTAGAGTGGATACATATAAGTTTATGTGAATCAGGAGAAAGCAGGCTCATATATCAGAAGCAGCATCTGTCTACTTGGTGGTATAGCGGTAAGGTAACCTGCGTATCTTACAAAGTACTGCTGGTTCTAGTCTTACCGGCTCTCTTATGACGTTTAAGTATATATGTGTTTGTATTCATCTCTATAGTGTTAGATTGGCTGTATGCAATGTTTTAGAGTGAGTCAGGAGAAAGCAGAGTCATATATCCACCCCGAGAAAGCCCCACCGACTGCCTGTTGGTGTAAGGGTAAAGTGACCTGGATGCCATACCAAGGATTGCTGGTTTGAATCCCAGAGTCTTCTCTGTCGTGTTAATGCATGTAAAGTGTATATATTGTTTTAGAGTAGGGGCGTATATATAAGTATATGTGAGTCAGGAGAAAGCAGGGTGGTATTTCCACGGCGAGAGAGTAGAACCAACTGCCTGGTGGTGTAAAGGTAAAGTAACCTGCATACTGTACTAAGGATCAATGGTTCAAATCTTGATGGCTCCTCTTTTGTGTTAATGCACCTAGAGTGTATCGATTGTTTTAGAGTAGGGGCGTACATATAATGACAGGGGGTAGCCTCGACTCTCGGGCTATGTCATCCTGGTTAACCCCCCAATAAAAACACGGACACCAGATGTGGGATGAATAAAGGCCACAGACGATTTATTAACGTCAATGCCACGCAACCTGTAAACATTTACGAAGGTGCATTAACACGGCAATGACCCAAATACAATAAAACACCCGAAAGCTTGCCAGGACCAACCGGGGCCAAACTGTAAGCATCACCTTATGGGAGGGCATACCATGATGCCCCTCCCCCACCTGAGGTTCCAGCAACTGCCCAGCCAGGAACCTCCCACCGACACTTTAACACCAGTGGCAATAACCACATAACACCCCCCGGCAACCTGGCAAGCTACCGCCCCCCGGCTGTGACAGAATCCTGAAACGAAACACAGAACCGGGTAGGCTGGCACAACAAAAAGCCCAGAACATTCTTACGCACCAACCTTATGTACCCCCTTCACTTCCTCCCCCTCCCCGTTGAACTTTCTTTGACCCCCTGACCTAGCCCTGCTCTGCACCCCTGTCAGGGCCCCCTCCGTTCCATGCAGACTACGTGGGCATCAGTATATGTGAGTCAGGAGAAAGCAGGGTCATATATCCATGCAGAGAGGCTCACGTTGATGTGAAGACCACAGATGGCTACCTACTTTGCCTATTCTGTGTTGGATTCACCAAAAAGCGTAACAACCAGATTAGAAAGACTTCTTATGCCCAGCATCAGCAAGTGCGTCAGATCCGCAAGAAGATGATGGAAATCATGACTCGTGAAGTGCAGACAAATGACTTGAAAGAAGTTGTTAACAAGCTAATTCCAGACAGTATCGGCAAATACATTGAAAAGGCCTGCCAGTCCATCTATCCTCTACATGATGTGTATGTACGCAAAGTGAAGATGCTGAAAAAGCCAAAGTTTGAGCTGGGCAAACTTATGAAACTACATGGTGAAGGCGGTGGTGCTGGGAAGCCTGCAGGAGATGAGACAGGCGCCAAAGTAGAGCGGGCTGATGGATATGAACCCCCACTTCAGGAATCTGTCTGAGATGCATAATCTGAATTAGAGCCTGTAAAGAAAATATATATTTATATATATATATATATATATATATATAAAATGTAGATATATATATATCCACGCCAAGGACGCAAAACCAACTGCCTGGTGGTGTAAAGGTAAAGTAACTTGCCTACCATACCAAGGGTTGCTGGTTCGACTCTTGCTGGCTCCTCTGTTGTGTTAATGTTTACAGAGTGTCTATGTTATTTTAGAGTAGGGGCGTATATATAAGTATATGTGAGTCAGGAGAAAGCAGTGACATATTTCCACGCCGAGAGCACAAAACCAACTGCCTGGTGGTGTAAAGGAAAAGTAACCTGCCTTCCCTACCAATGATTGATGGTTCGAATCCTGATGGATCCTCTGTGGTGTATATATTGTTTTAGAATAGCGGCGTATATATAAGTATATGTGAGTCGGGAGAAAGCAGGGTCATATATCCACGGCGAGAACGCGAAACCAACTGCCTGGTGGTGTAAAGGTTAAGTAAACTGCCATCCGTACCAAGGATCGCTGGTTCGAATCCTGATGAATATATTGTTTTAGAATAGGGGCGTGTATATATAAGTATATGTCAGTCGGGAGAAAACAGGGTCATATATCCACGGCGAGACACCGCAGTCGGCTGCTCGGTGGCGTGAAGGTATAGTTGCCTGCTTGACATACAATGGATCGCTGGTTCGAATCCTCATGATGACTTCTGTGCGTAAGTACGCAGTGTGGCTCTGCTTGTGTGTGCTAGTGGATGGTGTTAAAGTGGCTCTGTGGCACTCTAACGTTGGACACTTACATACACATCTACAGCCTCACCTGCATACGCATAGCTGGTTGCGGGTAACACTTGAAGGTTGCACTAAGCCGTGTGTCCTCACACGCAGTGGCCGAAAACACTGGTTGCGGAAAAGGTTTCGGAATGTGTGCGCATCCGCTTGACCCGTTCATGTGCATGCACAGTAGCCCACACAGTGACTTACATGGAGAATCATCATGGCGGATACAAAACCGCGGATACGATACCGGAGATCTGGAGTATGACGGGGCATCACCGGCAGCCACCCCTTTCCTTCTCTCTGCTTCTTTCGGGACAGAAATAAACACAATATACTCTTTGTATATTGTGAGACAAAGACCCCCTTCAGGGGGTTTTACTCACTTCAGGGAGCGTGGTCATGGGCGCATGTCCCCCACCATCCATGCAACATGTATAAAGTATAGCAACATGTATAAAGTATAGCAACATGTATAAAGTATAACTAAAGTAACATGTATAAAGTATAGCAACATGTATAAAGTATAACTAAAGTAACATGAATAGAGTATAAAGGTAACATGCAATAGAGTATAAAGAAAAACACTTAATTAGAAACACTTAATTAATTAAAACACTTAATTAACAAAGTGTAACACCTTAGTAATAATATATCTAAGTGGTTTACTATACTTTGTTAATTAAGTGTTTCTAATTAAGTGTTTTATCTTTATACTCTATTTTTATACTCTATTGCATGTTACCTTTATACTCTATTCATGTTACTTTAGTTATACTTTATACATGTTGCTATACTTTATACATGTTGCTATACTTTATACATGTTGCATGGATGGTGGGGGACATGCTCCCATGACCACACCCCCCTGAAGTGAGTAAAACCCCCTGAAGGGGGTCTTTGTCTCACAATATACAAAGTAATACATTGTGTTTGTTTCTGTCCCGAAAGAAGCAGAGAGAAGGCAAAGAGGCAGCTGCCGGTGATGCCCCATCATACTCCGGATCTCCGGTATCGTATCCGCCATGATGATTCTCCATGTAAGTCGCTGTGTGGGCTACTGTGCACGCACATGAACGGGTCAAGCGGATGCACACACATTCCGAAACCTTTTCCGCAACCAGTGTTTTCGGTCACTGCATGCAAGGACACACGGCTTAGCGCAACCTTCAAGTGTTATCTGCAACCGGCTATGTGTATGCAGGTGAGGCTGTAGATGTGTATGTAAGGGTCTGATGTTAGAGTGCCACAGAGCCACTTTAACACCATCCACTAGCGCACACAAGCAGAGCCACACTGCGTACTTACGTGCAGAAGTCATCATGAGGATTCGAACCAGCAATCCATTGTATGTCAGGCAGGTAACTATACCTTCACGCCACCGAGCAGCCAATTGTGCTTTCTCGCCGTGGATATATGACCCTGCTTTCTCCCAACTCACATATACTTACATATATGCCCCTATTCTAAAACAATATATTCATCAGGATTCGAACCAGCGATCCTTGGTATAGTATGCAGGTTACCGTACCTTTACACCACCAGGCAGTTGGCTTTGCTTTCTCGCCGTGGATATATGACCCTGTTTTCTCCTGACTCACATATACTTATATATATGCCCCTACTCTAAAATAACATATACACCACAGAGGATCCATCAGGATTCAAACCAGCGATCCTTGGTATAGTATGCAGGGTACCTTACCTTTACACCACCAGGCAGTTGGCTTTGCCTTCTCGCCGTGGATATATGACCCTGTTTTTTCACATATACTTATATATATGCCCCTACTCTAAAATAATATATACACCACAGAGGATCCATCAGGATTCAAACCATCGATCCTTGGTATGGTAGGCAGGTTACTTTACCTTTACACCACCAGGCAGATTGCTTTGCTTTTTTGGCGTGGAAATATGTCGCTGTTTTCTCCTGTCTCACATATCCTTACATATACTCCCCTACTCTAAAATAATATATACATTCAACAATTATTCACTAACACCATCTTGTAGCTATCTGGATTCAAACCAGCGACCCTTTGAATGTTGGGCTGCTTACCTTACCTTACCTTTACGCCACCACGTGTGCAACCGGCTCTGTTGTTTCCTCTCCTAAGGAATATGATGCCTATCATCTCCTGACTCACAAATACTTACATGCACCTACGCTAACACGATACATGCCCTTTAAAATTATGCATTTCTAACACTATATATATATATATATATATATATATATATATATATATATATATATATATATATATATATATATATATATATATATATATATATATATATATATATATATATATATATATATATATATATATATATATATATATATATACACACACAAAGTAACTATAACAATACATACTTCCACTTTAACACTAAAACATGTAACGCGATATGAACCGGCAACCCCTTTGCACATCAAGCGAGGCATATTACCATTACCAGGGAATAGGAAGCGATGTGCCGCCATGACCCTGTGTTCTCCTCACTTACATTTACTGACATATACCCTCTCTAAAACATTACATACACCCTACATATATACACAGCAACTGTAACAATATATACTCACACTAACACAATAAAGGAGCCTCGAAAACACTAGATACAGAAATACCAAATATAAATAAATATATACACTGCAAAATACTTACATGCAATAAAGAGCCCATTGGGGTCTGAACCAAAGACTCCTAACTTGACAGGTAGGGCACATTACCTCTACGCCATCAAACAACTGAGGCTTTGCCATGGATATATGACCCTGTTATCTCCTCACTGACATTATACTATTATATAACCTCTCTAAAACATTACATACACCCTACATATATACACACAACAACTGTAACAATATATACTCACACTAACACAATAAAGGAACCTCGAAAACACTAGATACAGCAATACCAAATATAAATAAATATATACACTGTTAAAGGCGATAAAGAAGTCAGTGGGGTCCAAATCACGAACCCCTTACACAACAGGAAAGGCACATTGGCACATTACCTCTACGCGATCAGAGAACTGAGGCTTTGCTGTAGATATATGACCCTGTTGTCTCCTCACTGACATATACCCTCTCTAAAACATTACATACACCCTACATATATACACACAGCAACTGTAACAATATATACTCACACTAACACAATAAAGGAGCCTCGAAAACACTAGATACAGCAATACCAAATATAAATAAATATATACACTGCAAAATACTTACACGCAATAAAGAAGCCATTGAAGTTCGCACCAAGAATGCCTTATGTAACAAGTAGGTCACATTACCGTTACACCATCAAACAACCAGGTTCTTTGGGATATCACCATAGATATATGACCCTGTTTTCTCCTCATTGACATAAACTGTTATATAACCTCTCTAAAACATTACTCACACTTTAACACGATAAAGAGCCTCTAAAACACTAGATACAGCATTACCATATATAAATAAATATATACACTGCAACATACTTACTCACAACATAGAGGCCCCGTTATCTTAGAACATTAACTGATAATTGCTAAATATCATACGTTATTTGTGGGAAATAATAATATTTTTAAATAAACAGCATGAACTATAGTAAATGTTAACAGAATTTTATTGACACGTTAAATTGGAAGTTCAGTTTACAGATAACATGAAAATCCTCTGGTGGAGGTCAGTGTAGGATGGTCTTGGACTCCATGGTGTAGCCAGCGAGACAAACAGGCAGATGATGCAATAATAGGCGTGGCTGAATCAAGTGGGCGGGGCCTAAATCATTTCAGTTCCAACCACAAATGAGACAAGTCGTTGGCAAAGCAGGCTCAGGAGGGCCAACCACATATCCATACATGCGTGGTAGAGCAGCTTGTCAGCGTAACTACCAACATGTCAAGATCATGTCACAGGTGCAATCTCACCTCTCAAAGTCCCTCAAATAAATATAAAATATATTTTCTCCATTTGAGTTTTTCCTCATATTACTATGGCATTTAATTCCACCATCTAAGCGTGCCGACCCTGGCATATGTTGTGTACAGTCACCTACATAGACCTCATGTTCAATCTACATGTATGTACAAACACATGTATGAGATACATTTATAAATGCCTTTTAAGAAAATTTTGTTTCTGTTCCTTTCTTTTTTTAACTTGATTTGTTAGATATTGGGACATACTGGGGAAAATGTTTTATGTAAATACAAAAAGGAGCACATGGGAGAAGACAATACCTGAGTCTAAGTAGCAATAGGTAATATCTATAATGCTGGAAGTGAAAAGTTATCCTAGGATGAGTGATGTTATTAAGGTGAGGGTATTAAACATGCATGGGATAGACATACGGCTCCTGAATCTAAGACAAGACCAACGACTGATTAAGGTTTGAGTCTTTACAGCAGGAGAAACGGGCGAGTAGACGGGGGCCGAATGGGGCCGATCTGTCGGCAGGTTCCATGATTCTATAATATTAGATTTAAAAGAGCAAAATGCGCTATGCGTTGCTTTGAGACCCTTTGTATCATATTTGTTCAACATTGTGGCTTCACAGAGTCACCTGTTAACCGCTACAATGTAGCAAAATAATGAAAGCATAATTCTGTATATTATGCTGTATGATGTAGCAAAAGGAAAAAAGAATGCATGCAATTTGTGACGTGTATATGTTCTGTTACACACACACACACACTTTTTACGTAAAAAGTCTATAAGGGGAGGCCAAGGAACGGTTGGAGCCTCTCGAAAAAAACAAGACTCCCCCTGAAAATGTTTGATTGGCTGAAATAGTTTTTAATGGAGTCATCACGGCGTTAACTGCCACGCTTCATAATTTTAAATAGTCTTCAGTTAGCTAAAACATCAATTTCAATTTTAAGTAAGTCACTTAAAGCCCGGCTTAATCTTGCTGAAATGGATTTTTGTTTAAAAAAAAACCTCCAAAAGGTAAAAAGTAAGATTTCA
This sequence comes from Spea bombifrons, assembly GCF_027358695.1. Lineage (NCBI taxonomy): Eukaryota > Metazoa > Chordata > Amphibia > Anura > Pelobatidae > Spea > Spea bombifrons. Next base: position 41,896,353 of record NC_071095.1, on the reverse strand, counting down.
TAAATGGATGTTTCGGTTCTGTTTCATTTCTAGCTTCCAAAGTCGCGCAGAATACACAGAAAACAAAATGATTCCTTTTTGGTGCAAAGTTTCAATGTTGATCTTATCACCGTGGCAACCATTGACTTGGTTCTTCTGCTTAGACCATTCCTATGGTTGCTATGGTGATAGAACTGATAGAACATTCCATTGGTTCCAACGTTCCAAACGTAGCAGTTGCTCTCAGTACGTTGATCAAATTAAACTGACCCGTTATGGTCTGTATCTGGAACATGGTGTGGTTTGTGCGTTCGATTGCGAACATAATCTCTAGGTAGAGGTCGGCTTCATTTGCCTTTGGTCCTCCACTACGTGTTCCAAATCCAACAAGTAATAAAAGCATCGTGAAGGTGCAGAGGCACCCCACGATTATCAGAAGAGTATCTAACATCTTCTCACTCGCCTGCTCTGCTGAGCAATGAGAAGTGTCTGAGTTTCACCTGCTTTATATAACCTCCTATGATGACATCACAGAGGCTGATGATGCAATAGTGGGCGTGGCTGCATCAAGTGGGCGGGGTCTAAATCATTTCAGTTCCAACCACAAATGAGACAAGTCCCTTAAAGCCTGGCTTAATCTTACAGAAATGGGTTTTTGTTTAATAAAAAAAAACAAAAGGTAAAAAGTAATATTTCATAAATGGATATTTCGGTTCTGTTTCATTTCTGGCTTGAAAAGTCGCGCAGAATACACGGAAAACAAAATGATTCCTTTTTGGTGCAAAGTTTCAATGTTGATCTTATCAACATGGCAACCATTGACCTGGTTCTTCTGCTTAGACCATTCCTATGGTTGCTATGGTGATAGACCTGATAGAACATTCCATTGGTTCCAACGTTCCAAATGTAGCTGTTGCTCTCAGTACGTTGATATTGCCCTTGATCAAATTAAACTGACCCGTTATCTTAGAACATTAACTGATAATTGCTAAATATCATACGTTATTTGTGGGAAATAATAATATTTTTAAATAAACAGCATGAACTATACTAAATGTTAACAGAATTTTATTGACACGTTAAATTGGAAGTTCAGTTTACAGATAACATGAAAATCCTCTGGTGGAGGTCAGTGTAGGATGGTCTTGGACTCCATGGTGTAGCCAGCGAGACAAACAGGCAGATGATGCAATAATAGGCGTGGCTGAATCAAGTGGGCGGGGCCTAAATCATTTCAGTTCCAACCACAAATGAGACAAGTCGTTGGCAAAGCAGGCTCAGGAGGGCCAACCACATATCCATACATGCGTGGTAGAGCAGCTTGTCAGCGTAACTACCAACATGTCAAGATCATGTCACAGGTGCAATCTCACCTCTCAAAGTCCCTCAAATAAATATAAAATATATTTTCTCCATTTGAGTTTTTCCTCATATTACTATGGCATTTAATTCCACCATCTAAGCGTGCCGACCCTGGCATATGTTGTGTACAGTCACCTACATAGACCTCATGTTCAATCTACATGTATGTACAAACACATGTATGGGATACATTTATAAAGGCCTTTTAACCCCTTCGAGACAAAGGCTGATTTTACTTTTTGTACCCTTTGTGACAATGGCCTTTTTAACATTTCTGTGCTGCTTGTGTTTAGCTGTAATTTTCTTCTTTCCCGTTTACTGAACCCACACACATTAGATATTGTTTTTTTCAGGACAAGAAGGGCTTTCTTTAGATGACATTGTTTTGATTGTATCATATTATTTACTATTAAAAAAATTATAAAATATGGTGAAAAATTTAGAAAAAAATGACTGTTTCTAACTTTTAGTTGAAAAATCTTTTACTCATCTATAAAAGGTAATGAAAAAACCTGCTAAATAGATTCTACTATTTGTCCTGAGTTTAGAAATACCCAATGTTTTTATGTTTTTTTGCTTTTTTCTACCCATTATGGGGCAATAAGTACAGGTAGCGTTTTGCTATTTCAAAGCCATTTTTTCAAAATCTGGTAATTCTTCCCCCCTTGTGCCATTTCGGGTATCTTTGAAGCCGGCCAATGCAATTTACCCCATCAAGTCATATATTTTTGAAAACTAGACAGCCCAGGGTATTCCAAATGCTAGTATTTTAACTCTTTCCATGCACCATATCTACCACCAGTCTTTGTCAAACTTTATGGTAGTCATTTTTTTGCATTTGTTTTGTCATACACATTTTACTTCAGGTATGAATTAAAATGTTCTCGTTTATGTCACTATCACAAAACACCCCAATATGTGTTCAGCAACATCTCCTGAGCGCAGCAATACCCCACATGAATGATTTTGCCTGGCTGTTTGGGGGCAAAAGGGCCACATTTGGGGCATGCGCATTTTTCAATGTTGAACTTTGGCATTTGGGGATCCACTGCCCATGCCCTATTTGGTACATCTTTGAGCCAGGCCATTTCAGTGTGCCCAACAAAACCATATATTTTTCAAAACTAGACACCACAGGGTATTTCAAATGCTAGTATTTTAACTCTTTCCATGCACCATATCTACCACCAGTCTTTGTCAAACTTTGTTGTAGTCATTTTTTTGCATTTGGTTTTCCACACACATTTTAATTCAGGTATGAATTAAAATGTTCTCGTATATGTCACTATTACAAAACACCCCAATATGTGTTCAGCAACATCTCCTGAGTACAGCGATACCTCACATGAATGATTTTGCCTGGCTGTTTTGGGGCAAAAGGGCCACATTTGGGGCATGCGCTTTTTTCAATGTTGAACTTTGGCATTTGGGATCCACTGCCCATGCCCTATTTGGTACATCTTTGAGCCAGGCCATTTCAGTGTGCCCAACAAAACCATATATTTTTCAAAACTAGACACCACAGGGTATTTTAAATGCTGGTATTTTAACTCTTTGCATGCACACATTTTACCACCAGCATTTTTTCAAAGTTTGCAGTAATATTTTTGTGTGTGTATTTTTCCCACTCACACCTACTTTATGTATGAATTTACAGCTCCTGGTATATGCCGCTGTCACACGACACCCCATAATGTGTTCAGCAACATCTCCTGAGTACAGTGATACCCCACATGCATGGGTGTGTCATTTTTTGGGGGAACTAAAAGGCCACATTTGGTACGTGTGCATTTTTCTAATTGGAAATTAGATGTGTGGCCATCCTTCCCCCCATGTTAATTGGGACGTTGTTCAATTTACCCCATCAAATCATACATTTTTTAAAAGTAGACACCCCACGGGCATTTAATATGCCAGTATTTTAACTCTTTCCATGCGAGAATTGTTTTAAGCTAATATGCTAATTTTAGGACTTGCTCACAAAAATATATTTTTTATATATATATTTATTTTTTTTTATTATTTTTTTTTAAAAAAATTTTAACATTTTTTTTCAACTTGGAGGTTCCCCTGATAGTGACATCAGTGGGAAATGATTTTTACATTTTACTGTTTTTTTACTATTATTTATTACTATTAAATCCATGTCCTGATTTACCCCACTGTCAGCGTACTGAGCGGCCTCAAGTCTGTAGTCAGGGCCCGACTGGGAATGAAAACTGCCCTGGAAATAAATGAATACCAGCCCCATATTTCATGGCGCCATTTTGGGGCGTGTTTGTGTTAGAGTGACTGTAGTGCAACATTTTAGAGTGGGTTCTTATGAGGAGCATCATGTATCCATGATGAGGTAGCGTGTCCATCTGCCTGTTGGCCTAAAGACATGATGTCTTAAGAGTGCACCATATTTGGTTCAAATCCCTGTGGCTCATGTGTGTCGTATAAATATCTAGTGGCATATTTGCTTTGTGTATACCTATCCTATTAGAGCAGCTGAACGTATTGTTTTAGAGTGGATACATATAAGTTTATGTGAATCAGGAGAAAGCAGGCTCATATATCAGAAGCAGCATCTGTCTACTTGGTGGTATAGCGGTAAGGTAACCTGTGTATCTTACAAAGTACTGCTGGTTCTAGTCTTACCGGCTCTCTTATGACGTTTAAGTATATATGTGTTTGTATTCATCTCTATAGTGTTAGATTGGCTGTATGTAATGTTTTAGAGTGAGTCAGGAGAAAGCAGAGTCATATATCCACCCCGAGAAAGCCTCACCGACTGCCTGTTGGTGTAAGGGTAAAGTGACCTGGATGCCATACCAAGAATTGCTGGTTTGAATCCCAGAGTCTCCTCTGTGGTGTTAATGCATGTAAAGTGTATATATTGTTTTAGAGTAGGGGCGTATATATAAGTATATGTGAGTTAGGAGAAAGCAGGGTGGTATTTCCACGGCGAGAGAGTAGAACCAACTGCCTGGTGGTGTAAAGGTAAAGTAACCTGCATACTGTACTAAGGATCAATGGTTCGAATCTTGATGGCTCCTCTTTTGTGTTAATGCACCTAGAGTGTATCGATTGTTTTAGAGTAGGGGCGTACATATAATGACAGGGGGTAGCCTCGACTCTCGGGCTATGTCATCCTGGTTAACCCCCCAATAAAAACACGGACACCAGATGTGGGATGAATAAAGGCCACAGACGATTTATTAACGTCAATGCCACGCAACCTGTAAACATTTACGAAGGTGCATTAACACGGCAATGACCCAAATACAATAAAACACCCGAAAGCTTGCCAGGACCAACCGGGGCCAAACTGTAAGCATCACCTTATGGGAGGGCATACCATGATGCCCCTCCCCCACCTGAGGTTCCAGCAACTGCCCAGCCAGGAACCTCCCACCGACACTTTAACACCAGTGGCAATAACCACATAACACCCCCCGGCAACCTGGCAAGCTACCGCCCCCCGGCTGTGACAGAATCCTCAAACGAAACACAGAACCGGGTAGGCTGGCACAACAAAAAGCCCAGAACATTCTTACGCACCAACCTTATGTACCCCCTTCACTTCCTCCCCCTCCCCGTTGAACTTTCTTTGACCCCCTGACCTAGCCCTGCTCTGCACCCCTGTCAGGGCCCCCTCCGTTCCATGCAGACTACGTGGGCATCAGTATATGTGAGTCAGGAGAAAGCAGGGTCATATATCCATGCAGAGAGGCTCACGTTGATGTGAAGACCACAGATGGCTACCTACTTTGCCTATTCTGTGTTGGATTCACCAAAAAGCGTAACAACCAGATTAGAAAGACTTCTTATGCCCAGCATCAGCAAGTGCGTCAGATCCGCAAGAAGATGATGGAAATCATGACTCGTGAAGTGCAGACAAATGACTTGAAAGAAGTTGTTAACAAGCTAATTCCAGACAGTATCGGCAAAGACATTGAAAAGGCCTGCCAGTCCATCTATCCTCTACATGATGTGTATGTACGCAAAGTGAAGATGCTGAAAAAGCCAAAGTTTGAGCTGGGCAAACTTATGAAACTACATGGTGAAGGCGGTGGTGCTGGGAAGCCTGCAGGAGATGAGACAGGCGCCAAAGTAGAGCGGGCTGATGGATATGAACCCCCACTTCAGGAATCTGTCTGAGATGCATAATCTGAATTAGAGCCTGTAAAGAAAATATATATTTTTATATATATATATATATATATATATATATATAAAATGTAGATATATATATATCCACGCCGAGGACGCAAACTGCCTGGTGGTGTAAAGGTAAAGTAGCTTGCCTACCATACCAAGGGTTGCTGGTTCGACTCTTGCTGGCTCCTCTGTGGTGTTAATGTTTACAGAGTGTCTATGTTATTTTAGAGTAGGGGCGTATATATAAGTATATGTGAGTCAGGAGAAAGCAGTGACATATTTCCACGCCGAGAGCACAAAACCAACTGCCTGGTGGTGTAAAGGAAAAGTAACCTGCCTTCCCTACCAATGATTGATGGTTCGAATCCTGATGGATCCTCTGTGGTGTATATATTGTTTTAGAATAGCGGCGTATATATAAGTATATGTGAGTCGGGAGAAAGCAGGGTCATATATCCACGGCGAGAACGCAAAACCAACTGCCTGGTGGTGTAAAGGTTAAGTAAACTGCCTTCCGTACCAAGGATCGCTGGTTCGAATCCTGATGAATATATTGTTTTAGAATAGGGGCGTGTATATATAAGTATATGTCAGTCGGGAGAAAACAGGGTCATATATCCACGGCGAGAAACCGCAGTCGGCTGCTCGGTGGCGTGAAGGTATAGTTGCCTGCCTGACATACAATGGATCGCTGGTTCGAATCCTCATGATGACTTCTGTGCGTAAGTACGCAGTGTGGCTCTGCTTGTGTGTGCTAGTGGATGGTGTTAAAGTGGCTCTGTGGCACTCTAACGTTGGACACTTACATACACATCTACAGCCTCACCTGCATACGCATAGCTGGTTGCGGACAAGGTTGCGGGTAACACTTGAAGGTTGCACTAAGCCGTGTGTCCTCACACGCAGTGGCCGAAAACACTGGTTGCGGAAAAGGTTTCGGAATGTGTGCGCATCCGCTTGACCCGTTCATGTGCATGCACAGTAGCCCACACAGTGACTTACATGGAGAATCATCATGGCGGATACAAAACCGCGGATACGATACCGGAGATCTGGAGTATGACGGGGCATCACCGGCAGCCACCCCTTTCCTTCTCTCTGCTTCTTTCGGGACAGAAATAAACACAATATACTCTTTGTATATTGTGAGACAAAGACCCCCTTCAGGGGGTTTTACTCACTTCAGGGAGTGTGGTCATGGGCGCATGTCCCCCACCATCCATGCAACATGTATAAAGTATAGCAACATGTATAAAGTATAGCAACATGTATAAAGTATAACTAAAGTAACATGTATAAAGTATAGTAACATGTATAAAGTATAACTAAAGTAACATGAATAGAGTATAAAGGTATAATGCAATAGAGTATAAAGAAAAACACTTAATTAGAAACACTTAATTAGAAACAATTAATTAAAACACTTAACTAACAAAGTGTAACACCTTAGTAATAATATATCTAAGTGGTTTACTATACTTTGTTAATTAAGTGTTTCTAATTAAGTGTTTTATCTTTATACTCTATTTTTATACTCTATTTCATGTTACCTTTATACTCTATTCATGTTACTTTAGTTATACTTTATACATGTTGCTATACTTTATACATGTTGCATGGATGGTGGGGGACATGCTCCCATGACCACACCCCCCTGAAGTGAGTAAAACCCCCTGAAGGGGGTCTTTGTCTCACAATATACAAAGTAATACATTGTGTTTGTTTCTGTCCCGAAAGAAGCAGAGAGAAGGCAAAGGGGTGGCTGCCGGTGATGCCCCATCATACTCCGGATCTCCGGTATCGTATCCGCCATGATGATTCTCCATGTAAGTCGCTGTGTGGGCTACTGTGCACGCACATGAACGGGTCAAGCGGATGCACACACATTCCGAAACCTTTTCCGCAACCAGTGTTTTCGGTCACTGCATGCAAGGACACACGGCTTAGCGCAACCTTCAAGTGTTATCTGCAACCGGCTATGTGTATGCAGGTGAGGCTGTAGATGTGTATGTAAGTGTCTGATGTTAGAGTGCCACAGAGCCACTTTAACACCATCCACTAGCGCACACAAGCAGAGCCACACTGCGTACTTACGTGCAGAAGTCATCATGAGGATTCGAACCAGCAATCCATTGTATGTCAGGCAGGTAACTATACCTTCACGCCACCGAGCAGCCGATTGTGCTTTCTCGCCGTGGATATATGACCCTGCTTTCTCCCAACTCACATATACTTACATATATGCCCCTATTCTAAAACAATATATTCATCAGGATTCGAACCAGCGATCCTTGGTATAGTATGCAGGTTACCTTACCTTTACACCACCAGGCAGTTGGCTTTGCTTTCTCGCCGTGGATATATGACCCTGTTTTCTCCTGACTCACATATACTTATATATATGCCCCTACTCTAAAATAACATATACACCACAGAGGATCCATCAGGATTCAAACCAGCGATCCTTGGTATAGTATGCAGGGTACCTTACCTTTACACCACCAGGCAGTTGGCTTTGCCTTCTCGCCGTGGATATATGACCCTGTTTTTTCACATATACTTATATATATGCCCCTACTCTAAAATAATATATACACCACAGAGGATCCATCAGGATTCAAACCATCGATCCTTGGTATGGTAGGCAGGTTACTTTACCTTTACACCACCAGGCAGATTGCTTTGCTTTTTTGGCGTGGAAATATGTCGCTGTTTTCTCCTGTCTCACATATCCTTACATATACTCCCCTACTCTAAAATAATATATACATTCAACAATTATTCACTAACACCATCTTGTAGCTATCTGGATTCAAACCAGCGACCCTTTGAATGTTGGGCTGCTTACCTTACCTTACCTTTACGCCACCACGTGTGCAACCGGCTCTGTTGTTTCCTCTCCTAAGGAATATGATGCCTATCATCTCCTGACTCACAAATACTTACATGCACCTACGCTAACACGATACATGCCCTTTAAAATTATGCATTTCTAACACTATATATATATATATATATATATATATATATATATATATATATATATATATATATATATATATATATATATATATATATATATATATACACACACAAAGTAACTATAACAATACATACTTCCACTTTAACACTAAAACATGTAACGCGATATGAACCGGCAACCCCTTTGCACATCAAGCGAGGCATATTACCATTACCAGGGAATAGGAAGCGATGTGCCGCCATGACCCTGTGTTCTCCTCACTTACATTTACTGACATATACCCTCTCTAAAACATTACATACACCCTACATATATACACAGCAACTGTAACAATATATACTCACACTAACACAATAAAGGAGCCTCGAAAACACTAGATACAGAAATACCAAATATAAATAAATATATACACTGCAAAATACTTACATGCAATAAAGAGCCCATTGGGGTCTGAACCAAAGACTCCTAACTTGACAGGTAGGGCACATTACCTCTACGCCATCAAACAACTGAGGCTTTGCCATGGATATATGACCCTGTTATCTCCTCACTGACATTATACTATTATATAACCTCTCTAAAACATTACATACACCCTACATATATACACACAACAACTGTAACAATATATACTCACACTAACACAATAAAGGAACCTCGAAAACACTAGATACAGCAATACCAAATATAAATAAATATATACACTGTTAAAGGCGATAAAGAAGTCAGTGGGGTCCAAATCACGAACCCCTTACACAACAGGAAAGGCACATTGGCACATTACCTCTACGCGATCAGAGAACTGAGGCTTTGCTGTAGATATATGACCCTGTTGTCTCCTCACTGACATATACCCTCTCTAAAACATTACATACACCCTACATATATACACACAGCAACTGTAACAATATATACTCACACTAACACAATAAAGGAGCCTCGAAAACACTAGATACAGCAATACCAAATATAAATAAATATATACACTGCAAAATACTTACACGCAATAAAGAAGCCATTGAAGTTCGCACCAAGAATGCCTTATGTAACAAGTAGGTCACATTACCGTTACACCATCAAACAACCAGGTTCTTTGGGATATCACCATAGATATATGACCCTGTTTTCTCCACATTGACATAAACTGTTATATAACCTCTCTAAAACATTACTCACACTTTAACACGATAAAGAGCCTCTAAAACACTAGATACAGCATTACCATATATAAATAAATATATACACTGCAACATACTTACTCACAACATAGAGGCCCCGTTATCTTAGAACATTAACTGATAATTGCTAAATATCATACGTTATTTGTGGGAAATAATAATATTTTTAAATAAACAGCATGAACTATAGTAAATGTTAACAGAATTTTATTGACACGTTAAATTGGAAGTTCAGTTTACAGATAACATGAAAATCCTCTGGTGGAGGTCAGTGTAGGATGGTCTTGGACTCCATGGTGTAGCCAGCGAGACAAACAGGCAGATGATGCAATAATAGGCGTGGCTGAATCAAGTGGGCGGGGCCTAAATCATTTCAGTTCCAACCACAAATGAGACAAGTCGTTGGCAAAGCAGGCTCAGGAGGGCCAACCACATATCCATACATGCGTGGTAGAGCAGCTTGTCAGCGTAACTACCAACATGTCAAGATCATGTCACAGGTGCAATCTCACCTCTCAAAGTCCCTCAAATAAATATAAAATATATTTTCTCCATTTGGGTTTTTCCTCATATTACTATGGCATTTAATTCCACCATCTAAGCGTGCCATCCCTGGCATATGTTGTGTACAGTCACCTACATAGACCTCATGTTCAATCTACATGTATGTACAAACACATGTATGGGATACATTTATAAATGCCTTTTAAGAAAATTTTGTTTCTGTTCCTTTCTTTTTTTAACTTGATTTGTTAGATATTGGGACATACTGGGGAAAATGTTTTATGTAAATACAAAAAGGAGCACATGGGAGAAGACAATACCTGAGTCTAAGTAGCAATAGGTAATATCTATAATGCTGGAAGTGAAAAGTTATCCTAGGATGAGTGATCTTATTAAGGTGAGGGTATTAAACATGCATGGGATAGACATACGGCTCCTGAATCTAAGACAAGACCAACGACTGATTAAGGTTTGAGTCTTTACAGCAGGAGAAACGGGCGAGTAGACGGGGGCCGAATGGGGCCGATCTGTCGGCAGGTTCCATGATTCTATAATATTAGATTTAAAAGAGCAAAATGCGCTATGCGTTGCTTTGAGACCCTTTGTATCATATTTGTTCAACATTGTGGCTTCACAGAGTCACCTGTTAACCGCTACAATGTAGCAAAATAATGAAAGCATAATTCTGTATATTATGCTGTATGATGTAGCAAAAGGAAAAAAGAATGCATGCAATTTGTGACGTGTATATGTTCTGTTACACACACACACACACTTTTTACGTAAAAAGTCTATAAGGGGAGGCCAAGGAACGGTTGGAGCCTCTCGAAAAAAACAAGACTCCCCCTGAAAATGTTTGATTGGCTGAAATAGTTTTTAATGGAGTCATCACGGCGTTAACTGCCACGCTTCATAATTTTAAATAGTCTTCAGTTAGCTAAAACATCAATTTCAATTTTAAGTAAGTCACTTAAAGCCCGGCTTAATCTTGCTGAAATGGATTTTTGTTTAAAAAAAAACCTCCAAAAGGTAAAAAGTAAGATTTCATAAATGGATGTTTCGGTTCTGTTTCATTTCTAGCTTCCAAAGTCGCGCAGAATACACAGAAAACAAAATGATTCCTTTTTGGTGCAAAGTTTCAATGTTGATCTTATCACCGTGGCAACCATTGACTTGGTTCTTCTGCTTAGACCATTCCTATGGTTGCTATGGTGATAGAACTGATAGAACATTCCATTGGTTCCAACGTTCCAAACGTAGCAGTTGCTCTCAGTACGTTGATCAAATTAAACTGACCCGTTATGGTCTGTATCTGGAACATGGTGTGGTTTGTGCGTTCGATTGCGAACATAATCTCTAGGTAGAGGTCGGCTTCATTTGCCTTTGGTCCTCCACTACGTGTTCCAAATCCAACAAGTAATAAAAGCATCATGAAGGTGCAGAGGCACCCCACGATTATCAGAAGAGTATCTAACATCTTCTCACTCGCCTGCTCTGCTGAGCAATGAGAAGTGTCTGAGTTTCACCTGCTTTATATAACCTCCTATGATGACATCACAGAGGCTGATGATGCAATAGTGGGCGTGGCTGCATCAAGTGGGCGGGGTCTAAATCATTTCAGTTCCAACCACAAATGAGACAAGTCCCTTAAAGCCTGGCTTAATCTTACAGAAATGGGTTTTTGTTTAATAAAAAAAAACAAAAGGTAAAAAGTAATATTTCATAAATGGATATTTCGGTTCTGTTTCATTTCTGGCTTGAAAAGTCGCGCAGAATACACAGAAAACAAAATGATTCCTTTTTGGTGCAAAGTTTCAATGTTGATCTTATCACCATGGCAACCATTGACCTGGTTCTTCTGCTTAGACCATTCCTATGGTTGCTATGGTGATAGACCTGATAGAACATTCCATTGGTTCCAACGTTCCAAATGTAGCTGTTGCTCTCAGTACGTTGATATTGCCCTTGATCAAATTAAACTGACCCGTTATCTTAGAACATTAACTGATAATTGCTAAATATCATACGTTATTTGTGGGAAATAATAATATTTTTAAATAAACAGCATGAACTATACTAAATGTTAACAGAATTTTATTGACACGTTAAATTGGAAGTTCAGTTTACAGATAACATGAAAATCCTCTGGTGGAGGTCAGTGTAGGATGGTCTTGGACTCCATGGTGTAGCCAGCGAGACAAACAGGCAGATGATGCAATAATAGGCGTGGCTGAATCAAGTGGGCGGGGCCTAAATCATTTCAGTTCCAACCACAAATGAGACAAGTCGTTGGCAAAGCAGGCTCAGGAGGGCCAACCACATATCCATACATGCGTGGTAGAGCAGCTTGTCAGCGTAACTACCAACATGTCAAGATCATGTCACAGGTGCAATCTCACCTCTCAAAGTCCCTCAAATAAATATAAAATATATTTTCTCCATTTGAGTTTTTCCTCATATTACTATGGCATTTAATTCCACCATCTAAGCGTGCCGACCCTGGCATATGTTGTGTACAGTCACCTACATAGACCTCATGTTCAATCTACATGTATGTACAAACACATGTATGGGATACATTTATAAAGGCCTTTTAACCCCTTCGAGACAAAGGCTGATTTTACTTTTTGTACCCTTTGTGACAATGGCCTTTTTAACATTTCTGTGCTGCTTGTGTTTAGCTGTAATTTTCTTCTTTCCCGTTTACTGAACCCACACACATTAGATATTGTTTTTTTCAGGACAAGAAGGGCTTTCTTTAGATGACATTGTTTTGATTGTATCATATTATTTACTATTAAAAAAATTATAAAATATGGTGAAAAATTTAGAAAAAAATGACTGTTTCTAACTTTTAGTTGAAAAATCTTTTACTCATCTATAAAAGGTAATGAAAAAACCTGCTAAATAGATTCTACTATTTGTCCTGAGTTTAGAAATACCCAATGTTTTTATGTTTTTTTGCTTTTTTCTACCCATTATGGGGCAATAAGTACAGGTAGCGTTTTGCTATTTCAAAGCCATTTTTTCAAAATCTGGTAATTCTTCCCCCCTTGTGCCATTTCGGGTATCTTTGAAGCCGGCCAATGCAATTTACCCCATCAAGTCATATATTTTTGAAAACTAGACAGCCCAGGGTATTCCAAATGCTAGTATTTTAACTCTTTCCATGCACCATATCTACCACCAGTCTTTGTCAAACTTTATGGTAGTCATTTTTTTGCATTTGTTTTGTCATACACATTTTACTTCAGGTATGAATTAAAATGTTCTCGTTTATGTCACTATCACAAAACACCCCAATATGTGTTCAGCAACATCTCCTGAGCGCAGCAATACCCCACATGAATGATTTTGCCTGGCTGTTTGGGGGCAAAAGGGCCACATTTGGGGCATGCGCATTTTTCAATGTTGAACTTTGGCATTTGGGGATCCACTGCCCATGCCCTATTTGGTACATCTTTGAGCCAGGCCATTTCAGTGTGCCCAACAAAACCATATATTTTTCAAAACTAGACACCACAGGGTATTTCAAATGCTAGTATTTTAACTCTTTCCATGCACCATATCTACCACCAGTCTTTGTCAAACTTTGTTGTAGTCATTTTTTTGCATTTGGTTTTCCACACACATTTTAATTCAGGTATGAATTAAAATGTTCTCGTATATGTCACTATTACAAAACACCCCAATATGTGTTCAGCAACATCTCCTGAGTACAGCGATACCTCACATGAATGATTTTGCCTGGCTGTTTTGGGGCAAAAGGGCCACATTTGGGGCATGCGCTTTTTTCAATGTTGAACTTTGGCATTTGGGATCCACTGCCCATGCCCTATTTGGTACATCTTTGAGCCAGGCCATTTCAGTGTGCCCAACAAAACCATATATTTTTCAAAACTAGACACCACAGGGTATTTTAAATGCTGGTATTTTAACTCTTTGCATGCACACATTTTACCACCAGCATTTTTTCAAAGTTTGCAGTAATATTTTTGTGTGTGTATTTTTCCCACTCACACCTACTTTATGTATGAATTTACAGCTCCTGGTATATGCCGCTGTCACACGACACCCCATAATGTGTTCAGCAACATCTCCTGAGTACAGTGATACCCCACATGCATGGGTGTGTCATTTTTTGGGGGAACTAAAAGGCCACATTTGGTACGTGTTCATTTTTCTAATTGGAAATTAGATGTGTGGCCATCCTTCCCCCCATGTTAATTGGGACGTTGTTCAATTTACCCCATCAAATCATACATTTTTTAAAAGTAGACACCCCACGGGCATTTAATATGCCAGTATTTTAACTCTTTCCATGCGAGAATTGTTTTAAGCTAATATGCTAATTTTAGGACTTGCTCACAAAAATATATTTTTTATATATATATTTATTTTTTTTTATTATTTTTTTTAAAAAAAATTTTAACATTTTTTTTCAACTTGGAGGTTCCCCTGATAGTGACATCAGTGGGAAATGATTTTTACATTTTACTGTTTTTTTACTATTATTTATTACTATTAAATCCATGTCCTGATTTACCCCACTGTCAGCGTACTGAGCGGCCTCAAGTCTGTAGTCAGGGCCCGACTGGGAATGAAAACTGCCCTGGAAATAAATGAATACCAGCCCCATATTTCATGGCGCCATTTTGGGGCGTGTTTGTGTTAGAGTGACTGTAGTGCAACATTTTAGAGTGGGTTCTTATGAGGAGCATCATGTATCCATGATGAGGTAGCGTGTCCATCTGCCTGTTGGCCTAAAGACATGATGTCTTAAGAGTGCACCATATTTGGTTCAAATCCCTGTGGCTCATGTGTGTCGTATAAATATCTAGTGGCATATTTGCTTTGTGTATACCTATCCTATTAGAGCAGCTGAACGTATTGTTTTAGAGTGGATACATATAAGTTTATGTGAATCAGGAGAAAGCAGGCTCATATATCAGAAGCAGCATCTGTCTACTTGGTGGTATAGCGGTAAGGTAACCTGTGTATCTTACAAAGTACTGCTGGTTCTAGTCTTACCGGCTCTCTTATGACGTTTAAGTATATATGTGTTTGTATTCATCTCTATAGTGTTAGATTGGCTGTATGTAATTTTTTAGAGTCAGGAGAAAGCAGAGTCATATATCCACCCCGAGAAAGCCCCACCGACTGCCTGTTGGTGTAAAGGTAAAGTGACCTGGATGCCATACCAAGAATTGCTGGTTTGAATCCCAGAGTCTCCTCTGTGGTGTTAATGCATGTAAAGTGTATATATTGTTTTAGAGTAGGGGCGTATATATAAGTATATGTGAGTTAGGAGAAAGCAGGGTGGTATTTCCACGGCGAGAGAGTAGAACCAACTGCCTGGTGGTGTAAAGGTAAAGTAACCTGCATACTGTACTAAGGATCAATGGTTCGAATCTTGATGGCTCCTCTTTTGTGTTAATGCACCTAGAGTGTATCGATTGTTTTAGAGTAGGGGCGTACATATAATGACAGGGGGTAGCCTCGACTCTCGGGCTATGTCATCCTGGTTAACCCCCCAATAAAAACACGGACACCAGATGTGGGATGAATAAAGGCCACAGACGATTTATTAACGTCAATGCCACGCAACCTGTAAACATTTACGAAGGTGCATTAACACGGCAATGACCCAAATACAATAAAACACCCGAAAGCTTGCCAGGACCAACCGGGGCCAAACTGTAAGCATCACCTTATGGGAGGGCATACCATGATGCCCCTCCCCCACCTGAGGTTCCAGCAACTGCCCAGCCAGGAACCTCCCACCGACACTTTAACACCAGTGGCAATAACCACATAACACCCCCCGGCAACCTGGCAAGCTACCGCCCCCCGGCTGTGACAGAATCCTGAAACGAAACACAGAACCGGGTAGGCTGGCACAACAAAAAGCCCAGAACATTCTTACGCACCAACCTTATGTACCCCCTTCACTTCCTCCCCCTCCCCGTTGAACTTTCTTTGACCCCCTGACCTAGCCCTGCTCTGCACCCCTGTCAGGGCCCCCTCCGTTCCATGCAGACTACGTGGGCATCAGTATATGTGAGTCAGGAGAAAGCAGGGTCATATATCCATGCAGAGAGGCTCACGTTGATGTGAAGACCACAGATGGCTACCTACTTTGCCTATTCTGTGTTGGATTCACCAAAAAGCGTAACAACCAGATTAGAAAGACTTCTTATGCCCAGCATCAGCAAGTGCGTCAGATCCGCAAGAAGATGATGGAAATCATGACTCGTGAAGTGCAGACAAATGACTTGAAAGAAGTTGTTAACAAGCTAATTCCAGACAGTATCGGCAAAGACATTGAAAAGGCCTGCCAGTCCATCTATCCTCTACATGATGTGTATGTACGCAAAGTGAAGATGCTGAAAAAGCCAAAGTTTGAGCTGGGCAAACTTATGAAACTACATGGTGAAGGCGGTGGTGCTGGGAAGCCTGCAGGAGATGAGACAGGCGCCAAAGTAGAGCGGGCTGATGGATATGAACCCCCACTTCAGGAATCTGTCTGAGATGCATAATCTGAATTAGAGCCTGTAAAGAAAATATATATTTTTATATATATATATATATATATATATATATATATATATATATATATATATATATATAAAATGTAGATATATATATATCCACGCCGAGGACGCAAACTGCCTGGTGGTGTAAAGGTAAAGTAACTTGCCTACCATACCAAGGGTTGCTGGTTCGACTCTTGCTGGCTCCTCTGTGGTGTTAATGTTTACAGAGTGTCTATGTTATTTTAGAGTAGGGGCGTATATATAAGTATATGTGAGTCAGGAGAAAGCAGTGACATATTTCCACGCCGAGAGCACAAAGCCAACTGCCTGGTGGTGTAAAGGAAAAGTAACCTGCCTTCCCTACCAATGATTGATGGTTCGAATCCTGATGGATCCTCTGTGGTGTATATATTGTTTTAGAATAGCGGCGTATATATAAGTATATGTGAGTCGGGAGAAAGCAGGGTCATATATCCACGGCGAGAACGCAAAACCAACTGCCTGGTGGTGTAAAGGTTAAGTAAACTGCCTTCCGTACCAAGGATCGCTGGTTCGGATCCTGATGAATATATTGTTTTAGAATAGGGGCGTGTATATATAAGTATATGTCAGTCGGGAGAAAACAGGGTCATATATCCACGGCGAGAAACCGCAGTCGGCTGCTTGGTGGCGTGAAGGTATAGTTGCCTGCCTGACATACAATGGATCGCTGGTTCGAATCCTCATGATGACTTCTGTGCGTAAGTACGCAGTGTGGCTCTGCTTGTGTGTGCTAGTGGATGGTGTTAAAGTGGCTCTGTGGCACTCTAACGTTGGACACTTACATACACATCTACAGCCTCACCTGCATACGCATAGCTGGTTGCGGACAAGGTTGCGGGTAACACTTGAAGGTTGCACTAAGCCGTGTGTCCTCACACGCAGTGGCCGAAAACACTGGTTGCGGAAAAGGTTTCGGAATGTGTGCGCATCCGCTTGACCTGTTCATGTGCATGCACAGTAGCCCACACAGTGACTTACATGGAGAATCATCATGGCGGATACAAAACCGCGGATACGATACCGGAGATCTGGAGTATGACGGGGCATCACCGGCAGCCACCCCTTTCCTTCTCTCTGCTTCTTTCGGGACAGAAATAAACACAATATACTCTTTGTATATTGTGAGACAAAGACCCCCTTCAGGGGGTTTTACTCACTTCAGGGAGTATGGTCATGGGCGCATGTCCCCCACCATCCATGCAACATGTATAAAGTATAGCAACATGTATAAAGTATAGCAACATGTATAAAGTATAGCAACATGTATAAAGTATAACTAAAGTAACATGTATAAAGTATAGTAACATGTATAAAGTATAACTAAAGTAACATGAATAGAGTATAAAGGTAACATGCAATAGAGTATAAAGAAAAACACTTAATTAGAAACACTTAATTAGAAACACTTAATTAGAAACACTTAATTAATTAAAACACTTAATTAACAAAGTGTAACACCTTAGTAATAATATATCTAAGTGGTTTACTATACTTTGTTAATTAAGTGTTTCTAATTAAGTGTTTTATCTTTATACTCTATTTTTACACTCTATTGCATGTTACCTTTATACTCTATTCATGTTACTTTAGTTATACTTTATACATGTTGCTATACTTTATACATGTTGCTATACTTTATACATGTTGCATGGATGGTGGGGGACATGCTCCCATGACCACACCCCCCTGAAGTGAGTAAAACCCCCTGAAGGGGGTCTTTGTCTCACAATATACAAAGTAATACATTGTGTTTGTTTCTGTCCCGAAAGAAGCAGAGAGAAGGCAAAGGGGTGGCTGCCGGTGATGCCCCATCATACTCCGGATCTCCGGTATCGTATCCGCCATGATGATTCTCCATGTAAGTCGCTGTGTGGGCTACTGTGCACGCACATGAACGGGTCAAGCGGATGCACACACATTCCGAAACCTTTTCCGCAACCAGTGTTTTCGGTCACTGCATGCAAGGACACACGGCTTAGCGCAACCTTCAAGTGTTATCTGCAACCGGCTATGTGTATGCAGGTGAGGCTGTAGATGTGTATGTAAGTGTCTGATGTTAGAGTGCCACAGAGCCACTTTAACACCATCCACTAGCGCACACAAGCAGAGCCACACTGCGTACTTACGTGCAGAAGTCATCATGAGGATTCGAACCAGCAATCCATTGTATGTCAGGCAACTATACCTTCACGCCACCGAGCAGCCAATTGTGCTTTCTCGCCGTGGATATATGACCCTGCTTTCTCCCAACTCACATATACTTACATATATGCCCCTATTCTAAAACAATATATTCATCAGGATTCGAACCAGCGATCCTTGGTATAGTATGCAGGTTACCTTACCTTTACACCACCAGGCAGTTGGCTTTGCTTTCTCGCCGTGGATATATGACCCTGTTTTCTCCTGACTCACATATACTTATATATATGCCCCTACTCTAAAATAACATATACACCACAGAGGATCCATCAGGATTCAAACCAGCGATCCTTGGTATAGTATGCAGGGTACCTTACCTTTACACCACCAGGCAGTTGGCTTTGCCTTCTCGCCGTGGATATATGACCCTGTTTTTTCACATATACTTATATATATGCCCCTACTCTAAAATAATATATACACCACAGAGGATCCATCAGGATTCAAACCATCGATCCTTGGTATGGTAGGCAGGTTACTTTACCTTTACACCACCAGGCAGATTGCTTTGCTTTTTTGGCGTGGAAATATGTCGCTGTTTTCTCCTGTCTCACATATCCTTACATATACTCCCCTACTCTAAAATAATATATACATTCAACAATTATTCACTAACACCATCTTGTAGCTATCTGGATTCAAACCAGCGACCCTTTGAATGTTGGGCTGCTTACCTTACCTTACCTTTACGCCACCACGTGTGCAACCGGCTCTGTTGTTTCCTCTCCTAAGGAATATGATGCCTATCATCTCCTGACTCACAAATACTTACATGCACCTACGCTAACACGATACATGCCCTTTAAAATTATGCATTTCTAACACTATATATATATATATATATATATATATATATATATATATATATATATATATATATATATATATATATATATATATATATACACACACAAAGTAACTATAACAATACATACTTCCACTTTAACACTAAAACATGTAACGCGATATGAACCGGCAACCCCTTTGCACATCAAGCGAGGCATATTACCATTACCAGGGAATAGGAAGCGATGTGCCGCCATGACCCTGTGTTCTCCTCACTTACATTTACTGACATATACCCTCTCTAAAACATTACATACACCCTACATATATACACAGCAACTGTAACAATATATACTCACACTAACACAATAAAGGAGCCTCGAAAACACTAGATACAGAAACACCAAATATAAATAAATATATACACTGCAAAATACTTACATGCAATAAAGAGCCCATTGGGGTCTGAACCAAAGACTCCTAACTTGACAGGTAGGGCACATTACCTCTACGCCATCAAACAACTGAGGCTTTGCCATGGATATATGACCCTGTTATCTCCTCACTGACATTATACTATTATATAACCTCTCTAAAACATTACATACACCCTACATATATACACACAACAACTGTAACAATATATACTCACACTAACACAATAAAGGAACCTCGAAAACACTAGATACAGCAATACCAAATATAAATAAATATATACACTGTTAAAGGCGATAAAGAAGTCAGTGGGGTCCAAATCACGAACCCCTTACACAACAGGAAAGGCACATTGGCACATTACCTCTACGCGATCAGAGAACTGAGGCTTTGCTGTAGATATATGACCCTGTTGTCTCCTCACTGACATATACCCTCTCTAAAACATTACATACACCCTACATATATACACACAGCAACTGTAACAATATATACTCACACTAACACAATAAAGGAGCCTCGAAAACACTAGATACAGCAATACCAAATATAAATAAATATATACACTGCAAAATACTTACACGCAATAAAGAAGCCATTGAAGTTCGCACCAAGAATGCCTTATGTAACAAGTAGGTCACATTACCGTTACACCATCAAACAACCAGGTTCTTTGGGATATCACCATAGATATATGACCCTGTTTTCTCCTCATTGACATAAACTGTTATATAACCTCTCTAAAACATTACTCACACTTTAACATGATAAAGAGCCTCTAAAACACTAGATACAGCATTACCATATATAAATAAATATATACACTGCAACATACTTACTCACAACATAGAGGCCCCGTTATCTTAGAACATTAACTGATAATTGCTAAATATCATACGTTATTTGTGGGAAATAATAATATTTTTAAATAAACAGCATGAACTATAGTAAATGTTAACAGAATTTTATTGACACGTTAAATTGGAAGTTCAGTTTACAGATAACATGAAAATCCTCTGGTGGAGGTCAGTGTAGGATGGTCTTGGACTCCATGGTGTAGCCAGCGAGACAAACAGGCAGATGATGCAATAATAGGCGTGGCTGAATCAAGTGGGCGGGGCCTAAATCATTTCAGTTCCAACCACAAATGAGACAAGTCGTTGGCAAAGCAGGCTCAGGAGGGCCAACCACATATCCATACATGCGTGGTAGAGCAGCTTGTCAGCGTAACTACCAACATGTCAAGATCATGTCACAGGTGCAATCTCACCTCTCAAAGTCCCTCAAATAAATATAAAATATATTTTCTCCATTTGGGTTTTTCCTCATATTACTATGGCATTTAATTCCACCATCTAAGCGTGCCGACCCTGGCATATGTTGTGTACAGTCACCTACATAGACCTCATGTTCAATCTACATGTATGTACAAACACATGTATGGGATACATTTATAAAGGCCTTTTAAGAAAATTTTGTTTCTGTTCCTTTCTTTTTTTAACTTGATTTGTTAGATATTGGGACATACTGGGGAAAATGTTTTATGTAAATACAAAAAGGAGCACATGGGAGAAGACAATACCTGAGTCTAAGTAGCAATAGGTAATATCTATAATGCTGGAAGTGAAAAGTTATCCTAGGATGAGTGATGTTATTAAGGTGAGGGTATTAAACATGCATGGGATAGACATACGGCTCCTGAATCTAAGACAAGACCAACGACTGATTAAGGTTTGAGTCTTTACAGCAGGAGAAACGGGCGAGTAGACGGGGGCCGAATGGGGCCGATCTGTCGGCAGGTTCCATGATTCTATAATATTAGATTTAAAAGAGCAAAATGCGCTATGCGTTGCTTTGAGACCCTTTGTATCATATTTGTTCAACATTGTGGCTTCACAGAGTCACCTGTTAACCGCTACAATGTAGCAAAATAATGAAAGCATAATTTTGTATATTATGCTGTATGATGTAGCAAAAGGAAAAAAGAATGCATGCAATTTGTGACGTGTATATGTTCTGTTACACACACACAAACACTTTTTACGTAAAAAGTCTATAAGGGGAGGCCAAGGAACGGTTGGAGCCTCTCGAAAAAAACAAGACTCCCCCTGAAAATGTTTGATTGGCTGAAATAGTTTTTAATGGAGTCATCACGGCGTTAACTGCCACGCTTCATAATTTTAAATAGTCTTCAGTTAGCTAAAACATCAATTTCAATTTTAAGTAAGTCACTTAAAGCCCGGCTTAATCTTGCTGAAATGGATTTTTGTTTAAAAAAAAACCTCCAAAAGGTAAAAAGTAAGATTTCATAAATGGATATTTCGGTTCTGTTTCATTTCTAGCTTCCAAAGTCACGCAGAATACACAGAAAACAAAATGATTCCTTTTTGGTGCAAAGTTTCAATGTTGATCTTATCACCGTGGCAACCATTGACTTGGTTCTTCTGCTTAGACCATTCCTATGGTTGCTATGGTGATAGAACTGATAGAACATTCCATTGGTTCCAACGTTCCAAACGTAGCAGTTGCTCTCAGTACGTTGATCAAATTAAACTGACCCGTTATGGTCTGTATCTGGAACATGGTGTGGTCTGTGCGTTCGATTGCGAACATAATCTCTAGGTAGAGGTCGGCTTCATTTGCCTTTGGTCCTCCACTACGTGTTCCAAATCCAACAAGTAATAAAAGCATCATGAAGGTGCAGAGGCACCCCACGATTATCAGAAGAGTATCTAACATCTTCTCACTCGCCTGCTCTGCTGAGCAATGAGAAGTGTCTGAGTTTCACCTGCTTTATATAACCTCCTATGATGACATCCCAGAGGCTGATGATGCAATAGTGGGCGTGGCTGCATCAAGTGGGCGGGGTCTAAATCATTTCAGTTCCAACCACAAATGAGACAAGTCCCTTAAAGCCTGGCATAATCTTACAGAAATGGGTTTTTGTTTAATAAAAAAAAACCAAAAGGTAAAAAGTAATATTTCATAAATGGATATTTCGGTTCTGTTTCATTTCTGGCTTGAAAAGTCGCGCAGAATACACAGAAAACAAAATGATTCCTTTTTGGTGCAAAGTTTCAATGTTGATCTTATCACCATGGCAACCATTGACCTGGTTCTTCTGCTTAGACCATTCCTATGGTTGCTATGGTGATAGACTTGATAGAACATTCCATTGGTTCCAACTTTCCAAATGTAGCTGTTGCTCTCAGTACGTTGATATTGCCCTTGATCAAATTAAACTGACCCGTTATCTTAGAACATTAACTGATAATTGCTAAATATCATACGTTATTTGTGGGAAATAATAATATTTTTAAATAAACAGCATGAACTATACTAAATGGTAACAGAATTTTATTGACACGTTAAATTGGAAGTTCAGTTTACAGATAACATGAAAATCCTCTGGTGGAGGTCAGTGTAGGATGGTCTTGGACTCCATGGTGTAGCCAGCGAGACAAACAGGCAGATGATGCAATAATAGGCGTGGCTGAATCAAGTGGGCGGGGCCTAAATCATTTCAGTTCCAACCACAAATGAGACAAGTCGTTGGCAAAGCAGGCTCAGGAGGGCCAACCACATATCCATACATGCGTGGTAGAGCAGCTTGTCAGCGTAACTACCAACATGTCAAGATCATGTCACAGGTGCAATCTCACCTCTCAAAGTCCCTCAAATAAATATAAAATATATTTTCTCCATTTGAGTTTTTCCTCATATTACTATGGCATTTAATTCCACCATCTAAGCGTGCCGACCCTGGCATATGTTGTGTACAGTCACCTACATAGACCTCATGTTCAATCTACATGTATGTACAAACACATGTATGGGATACATTTATAAAGGCCTTTTAAGAAAATTTTGTTTCTGTTCCTTTCTTTTTTTAACTTGATTTGTTAGATATTGGGACATACTGGGGAAAATGTTTTATGTAAATACAAAAAGGAGCACATGGGAGAAGACAATACCTGAGTCTAAGTAG
Organism: Spea bombifrons; assembly: GCF_027358695.1. Classification (NCBI taxonomy): domain Eukaryota; kingdom Metazoa; phylum Chordata; class Amphibia; order Anura; family Pelobatidae; genus Spea; species Spea bombifrons. The sequence continues at coordinate 41,872,212 of NC_071095.1, read as the reverse complement.
CAATAGGTAATATCTATAATGCTGGAAGTGAAAAGTTATCCTAGGATGAGTGATGTTATTAAGGTGAGGGTATTAAACATGCATGGGATAGACATACGGCTCCATGGACTTAGGTGGATTGTAAAGAGATCCTTCCCCAGAAAACTGCGCAAGTTTTTCAAAAGACTGAAAACAGCTTGCACTAACACCGCAAAAAGGAGTACGGATCAGAACAAGGAGCACTCGGCCAGTAGAGTCCCTGTCTTCAAAAAGAAGAAAGAGAGTAGCAATACTCAGGAAGAAAGAGGGAGAGCGAGGAAGAGGACCAAACGTACTCCTAAAGAGAGGGAGGAGAGCAGCCTGTGTTTGAGGGCAAAGGACACAACAAAACGCCCCAGAACCAGCACAGGCAGCTCCGAACATGACAAAAAGTGGTGCAGATACAGCGAGAAAAGCAGCCAGAATCTGAGGCAGCAGGAGAAAGAAAGAGCAGAGGAACATCTGGAGGAGTGCAGAAGGGGAAATGTTCCCATGAAAAGAGGCAGGAGTATGGAGGAAAGCAGTCTTACTGCGAAAAGATTTCGGAGCCTTCTCCCCATGACGCTCTCCGGCTTTACCTTCCATTCAGTACTAGGAGAAGGATCATTTGGAAAGGTCATGCTGGCTTCTGTACCTAGAAATGATTCCATGGTAGCGGTCAAAGCCATCCGCAAGAAAGCCATAAACCCCCAAGATTTACTGAAAGAGAGGAGGATGCTGGAGATGGCTCGAGACAGCCCGTTCCTGTGTCACGGATATGCAGCCTTCCAAACCGAGAGCTGCGTATTATTTGCGATGGAATATATGGCTGGTGGAAGCCTCAAGTCATATATGAACAGGGTGGGCTGCCTCACCGACACCACAGCTGCATTTTATTCAGCTGAAATCATCTGTGGCATCCAGTTCCTCCACTCTCGGGGCGTTATACATCGAGACCTGAAGCCGGACAACATCTTGCTTGACGGAGAGGGCCATGCGAAGATCTGCGATTTCGGTCTTGTTGCAGAAGGTATTTTTGGAACAGCAGAAGCAGAAGGAGAATGTGGAACATTCTTGTACATGGCCCCGGAAATACATGAGAACCAAGCATACGGTGTTGCTGTGGACTGGTGGTCCTTTGGGGTGATTCTATTCCAGATGCTTAACGGGGCTTTACCATTCTATATAATCTATTCCATTTTACATGAAAGACCTCGGTATATCAAACAGCTCTCTGAAGAAGCTGGTGACATGTTGAAGCATCTTTTGAGGAAAGATCCTCAGTATCGCCTCTCGACTGCAGGATGTATTAAGCAGCATCCATTCTTCCAGAACATTGAGTGGGAGGATATAGAGAGTTGCCTTTCAACTCCCCCGTACCAGCCATCAACACCAAATCTCCGCTTGCAGACACTCCAAGAGATTCCATTAGTTTTGGACACCACAGAGGACTTATCATCTTATATGTCCTCTTCGTGTGACATGTCCTCTGCATCTTGCACGTCCTCCTCATCGGGCAGCCAGAGTCTCTCTGGCTTTTCCTTTGTCACTCCAGACTGGATGGCCTGAAGGATGGACGGAGCCCTGGCCAAGTGTATCAAGATCGGTGGTTTCCAATTAACATCATAAAATCAGAATAAATTTGAGAAACACCTGCATTTTTTGTTATTGTTTCCTTCATGTTGTATAACTACAGGTACCATTGTTCACAGATCGTGCCAGCCAGTAACAATGTACTATCAACCTTATTGCCGTTGCACATTAGACCAATAGCTTGCAATCGCCAAACAGAAATGGCTCATCGGTAGTTGTTATCCTTAATTTCTGCCCATATGTAGTCTATGAAATAGGCATATTAAGGGGCAGGGGCCTTACCAAAAATTTTGATTCAGTGGCCTATTGATGATCTATGTACATGGGGAAATGTTTACAATCATCATGTTTTTCATAATCAATTAGTTGGACGATAATTGTTTCGATTAATCGGATAAAAAAATAAATGTAATTTTTTTATTTATTTAAAATAATTTATTAAACAAACAGGATGTTATAAACAAACAGCAGAAAAAAAAAAAACTTTTTTACTTCCCAACCTGCCCCCCCAGTTATGCACATTTGAGCCCAGGCTTGCCACACTGCCTGCCAGATATGCCACATACCCCCAGATATGCCACCCTATATGCCTTATACCCTCTGATATGCCACTGTGAACCCTGATATGCCGTTCCGTCCTCCCCAGATATGCCTTATACCCCAGTATGCCTTATACCCCCAGATATGCCATTCCGTCCTCCCCAGATATGCCCTCATAGATTCAGACTCGTTCACAGCACACTGACACAATACTTTTATAAATAAGTACTGGGTTAATCTTCACTGTCCCCAGGATTTAGATTCCCTTTAGTCTGTCCCCCTTTACCTCTAACTGCGCCTTAAGTTAACTTTATTAAATAAAATTAACCCTCAGTCCTCAGCATTAAATTAACCCTAAAGACCCCATTAACCATAACTGCCCCTAAATTAACCTGTAATACCCCATCAGCCATAACTGCCCCTAAATTAGCCCTAAACACCCCATCAACCATAACTGCCCCTAAATTAACCCTAATGATGTAATTAACCATAAATGCCCCTAAATTAACCCTAAACACCCCATCAAATATAACTGCCCCTAAATTAACCCGAAAGACCCCATTAACCATAACTGACCCTAAATTAACCCTAAAGACGCCATCAACCACAACTGCCCCTAAATTAACCCTACTAACCATAACTGCCCCTAAATTAGCCCTAAAGACCCCATCAACCACAACTGCCCCTAAATTAACCCTAAACACCCCATTAACCATAATTGCTGCTAAATTAACCCAAAAGACCCGATCAATCCTGCCCCTAAATTAACCAGTAATACCCCATCAGCCATAACTGCCCCTAAATTAGACCTAAAGACCCCATCCACCTTAACTGCACCTAAATTAACCCTAAACACCCCATCAAATATAACTGCCCCTAAATTAACCCTAAAGACCTCATTAACCATAACTGCCCCTATATTAACCCTAAAGACCCCATCAACCACAACTGCCCCTAAATTAACCCTAAATACCCTACTAACCATAACTGCCCCTAAATTAGCGCTAAAGACCCCATCAACCACAACTGCCTCCAGATTAACCCTAAACACCCCATTAACCATAAATGTTCCTAAATGAACCCTAAAGACTCAATCAACCACAACTGCCCCTACATTAACCCTTAATACCCCATAAACCATAACTGCCCCTAAATTAACCCCAATGCCCCATTAACCATAACTGCCCCTAAATTAACCCGTAATACCCCATCAGTCATAACTGCCCCTAAATTAGCCCTAAAGACCCCATCAACCATAACTGCCCCTAAATTAACCCTAACGATGTAATTAACCATAAATGCCCCTAAATTAACCCTAAACACCCCATCAAATATAGCTGCCCCTAAATTAACCCGAAAGACCCCATTAACCATAACTGCTCCTAAATTAACCCTAAAGACGCCATCAACCACAACTGCCCCTAAATTAACCCTAAATACCCCATCAGCCAATACTGTCCCTAAATTAACCCATAATACCCCATCAGCCAATCCTGCCCCTAAATACCCTATCAACCATAACTGCCCCTAAATTTGCCCTAAAGATCCCATCAACCATAACTGCCCCTAAATTTGCCCTAAAGATCCCATCAACCATAACTGCCCCTAAATTCACCCTAAACACCCCATTAACCATAACTGCCTTTAAATTAACCCAAGTGAGGTCTCAACAGTGCTCTGTACAACGGCATGAGCACCTCTCTCTGTCTACTGCTGATACCTCTGGCTATACAACCAAGCTTCATGAAAAAAAAGCGTTCTTTAAAAAAAAAAAGAAAAATAGACAGGTTGGGGCTTTAAATTTAAATTTTTGCAATTTATCTAAATTAAGAGTTGTGTCAAAGAACCAATATACTTCATTTTTACAGTCACCTTGGATAAACATTATGTTTCTTGTTTTCTGCAAAATTATTATATAGTGAGAACTGTTTTTCAGAATTTTTAAAATTTATCCACTTAAATTATCTAGGTGTTAAAATATATTTCTTTTCTGTAATGTTATAATTTATTACAATAAGCCCGTGTTCGCTTGGTATACAAATTACTTTAATTCCACTTCTTCTGTATTGACATTAACTTAATGTACATTCTATGTTTGCATTCCATATCAACAACTTTGTCAATGATGAAGCGTTCATCAAACATCTTTCTATACGTTACCCATGAAGCAAAGTTATTAATATCAGTTTTAACATATAAGTACCATATGCATGGCTTTCAGTACACTTCACAAAACAAAAGACTGGTATTTATTTGCTCAAACCTCAGTAATTTAGTCAGTTTCAATCATTTTGATTAATATGACTGTAAAACAGAGATCCAAAAATGCTGGCCCGTTTGGGATCTTTGGTGCCGGTGGATCCGGGGCCCTGTTCTATCAGCATATTGCTCATGAAAACACTATAATTTACTATCAAAAACAGTAAGGGAACTTCAATATTTCAAAAACACATTTGAAATGTAAAAAAAAAACCAAAGATGGCCGCCCTAAATCCCGCATGCCAAGTCGCACGGCCGTGGGCATGAGGTCATCGTATTCTGACAGCCTATATATATGGGGCAAATGGCAGTTATTAGCTATCAGTTCTTGATTCCCAGTGGTGTATACTATTGGTACGAGAACAGCGTTTTATTTGGAGAAATGCCATTCCTAGCGGCTTGGAAACGTAGACGACAGGATGAAGACCCGAAGAACCCTGAACCACCGGGAAAAGAGGAGGGAGAGAGGACCGAAGATCTACCCCGGGACGACCAGCAAAAACGGAAGAAACGCAGCTCCCAAGGAAGCGAGACGGACCGCGGAAGAAAGAAGAGGAAGAAGAGCCCTGCAGGAGAGCCCAGCGGATCAGATGATGGACCCAGGAAGCCCCTCAGCCTCACAGACTTCACCTTCTATTCTGAGTTGGGAAGAGGTGGATTTGGCAAAGTAAGTAACGTGTTTATTTTATCTAGGGGTACAGAAAGAGTTTTTAGGGGAAATATGTAACAAGAAACCACATAAAACGTGCCTTTGTCTTACTTACTGGGATCATTCTAGGTAGGGAAAACAGTGACACTTTAATCCAATAAATCAGTTTGAACACAGCCCATATTATAGACGGTACGGCCTCCAAAAGCTGTTTATTTTCACTCATTCCAAACACACAAGCTTTACACTTAAGGCTGGGAGACGATATCCTCGGGTTTGGATTGGAGAGCAGCAAACGTAGAGCTTGATACATTGTATCCGGTGTCTATCATGCAGGAGAAGCACACTGAGCAGTTACTGGACACTCCACGCAGTGGCGGCGGCAGTTAGGCAGGTTGGAGATACTGATTGGCTCATGCAGCTGTCACTCACGTCATACATCATTCATTCATTAATATGAAACGATCTTAACTTTATCTTTGTAACTAAATGGAACGGTAATGAGTGAAATGTTCAGTATATACCAGAGACTGCCAGGCCTACTGAGTGTCCATATTGCCAGATTAAGGAAAAGTGGATGTGCAAGCGCATTGGTGTCATTTATACATCAGGATGTGCCGGGTATTAAGATAAAATGATGTTTATTTCCACTATAATAAAAGACGCAGAAAATGTGCATGTGTTGTTTTTTTAAAAAGCTAAAGGGGTATCCTGAAGTTATAATGTGAAGGGTGAGGGGATTCCATGTAAAGTCAGGAAATTTTACTTTACCAAGAGGGTGGTAGATAAATGGCCTCTCAGCAGAAGTGGTAAAACATGGTATAGGCAGATGGTTCCTTAATCTAAGGCAAGACCAAGGACTGATTAAGCTGTGAGTCTGTACACTAGATGGGCCGGATGGGTCTGCTGGTAGATTCTATGTTTCTATGAATCAGGTAATTTTATCATAGTAACAGATTTAAATGAAAATGCTTAAAGGACTAAAATCAATGCTCTGGGGTCGGCTTTCTACACAAAACTGCAAATGGAATAATTAGGTAAACTACGTCTGAGATAAAATGAGATGTCGATGTTAAAAAGGCATCTGGAGCCTATATTATTCTGTTCATTAAAAGCTGGTCTCAGGTTGTCTTTGCAGATTAAGACATTGAACCTTTTGGGCTGGGTTAAGTATTCTACGACTAGTTTTAAAATTAGATTTACGCATCTATATTGTAGTGGATGGAGTGAGTGGTAGATAGGTGGAATAGCCTCCCAGAACAAGTGGTAGAGGACAAAACAGTGACATAATTTAAACATACATGGAATAGGCATATGGCTCCTGAATATAAAGTAAGACCAAGGACTGATTACGGTTTGAGTCTTTACATTAGGACGTTGGATGGGCTGAATGGATCTGATCTGCCATCAAACTGCACCTTTCTATGTTGATAATGAGCTTCACATTTCACACATCAATTATAACTGTGTCACCCCTTCCTGGTTATCTCAGGTCATGCTTGCGTCATGGAGGAGCAGTAAACATCCGGTGGCTGTTAAGATCATCAAACGCAGCTCATCGTGGAAAGAAGGCATCATGCGGGAAAGACGAGTCTTGGAGCTGGCAGCAGAAAGCCCATTCCTCTGCCACGGCTTTGGTGCTTTTCACACCCAGGTACGGAATTGTCTGTTGCTCTGCAGCCTATTCCCGTCCTTTCACCTTCTACCATGCGCCATTTCTACAGAAGATCTGCATGCGTCACTGTACTATTAATCTCTGCATGACTGTAACTGTTTTTGCTCTATGTTCAAAATAAGCACCGGGTCTTTCTCGTCATGGAGAACGTGAGCGGAGGCAGCCTGTCAAACCACCTGAGGAGGAACGGCCGGATGGGAACCAGTGCTGCAGTGTGAGCAACAGAGTAGACATAAAGCCAATGATCATTTCCATGCTGTCTAAATGGCTCCTCTAGCTTTAATCCCAATGCAGTGAAATCAGAGGCTCTCCATCGCTGTAAATAACCCTTTGCTAATATTTAGAAACTACTCACTAAACTGTTTGTGTCCTTCTGGCAGGTTCTACGCTGCAGAGATCACCTGCGGTCTTCAGTTTCTACACAGCCATGGAATAGTTCATCGGTTAAAAAAAATATTTCTGCTCTCAACTGTCCATTCTTTTGCTCTTTTGTTGAGTCTTATGTCTTCCATCACCCCAAATTCCCTTCATCTCACCATTTATTCCATTTCAAAATCTTTCAGAATTCTTAAGAGGAAAATGAACATCTTCTTTCTCTGAATCATTTAGGGACCTGAAGCCAGCGAACGTTTTGATGACCAGCGAGGGACACCTGAAGATCTGCGATTTCGGCCTCGTTGTGGAGAAGATCATCGGCGCAGCCAAAACCAAAGGCGTAGTTGGGACCAGAAAATATATGGCCCCCGAGGTGAGAATTTATTAATTAGATTAATGCTATATTTAATCTAAACCTTAATTACTTTACAATGCATTACCTATCTACATTTTACACATATTGAACTTGTTTTGCAGGTTTTTCAGAAGAAGAAATATGGCGCCTCCGCAGACTGGTGGTCGTTTGGAGTCACTCTGTACCAGATGCTGGTGGGAAGGGTCCCAGTTCCATCATCACAGCCCAAGAGGGAGTACCGGGACTGCACCGTTCACAATGACTTCCCGTACCCAAGCTGGCTGCTAGCAGATCAGAAAGACATCCTCATGAAGGTGAGTGGATCACAAATGTCCTGATAAGGTGTGTGGCTATACAGGAACTTTTATAGACAATAAGGGACTGTAGTGCAGCAGATTCTGGAATGGGCAAAATATGGTTACTAAACTCAACAAAAACTTGGCTAAATACGTCAGTTAATTGGAATACAAAAACCATTTTTTATTTTTCTTTTGCTTTCTCAGCTTCTGCTTAAAGATCCAGAATGCCGGCTTGGGACGAATGGTGATATAAGAGTGCATCCTTTCTTCGGCATCTTGAACTGGGACCATTTGGAACAACGCAAACTCTGGCCCCCATACCTGCCTCTGGTGGTACGTGTAGCCATTACAAAATGCTTTAGATCCACTAAGTTCTAATATCACAACTTATTGCTCTTCAACATTAAAAAGTACTTAATAATGGCATAAGCACACATCCCGTGCACAAAGAGAACCCCCACACACATGTAAATTTACTGTATATGATTTCTTCTTCCGAGCCTTTGATACATTTCCTTCCACCAATTAATCATTGCTAAGGAGCCCATCTAATGACAACTGACGAGCGCTTTGTTATTACGTACCTGCTGCCATAGTTTACATTATGATGTGTTTTTGAAATCAAGGAACTCTTTGCTTTTTTCTTGCAGAACCCAACTGGAGATCTTCACCTCAGTTCCCAGGATATATCCTTTTCATTTGTAGAGGGGGCTAATTGTAACAAAAACAAAAAAAGTTGGGATTTGCCAGACCTGTCTTTTGTTAGCCCCAAATGGAGGGAATAAACATCCCTCCTTGTATCCAACATCTCAGATGGGAACAAATTCTCTTTTATTCAGGATTCAGCTTGAAGATCTTGCCTGAAAAGTCTCCTGTTGGACGACGACCAATAGTCCAGGATGTCACCTCCCTGCTTCATCTACCACCGCAGCAGAGCTGTCCACCACCACAGCAGAGCGCCTACCTCAACATCACAGCAACTCCACCTGCTGTCCACATCAGAGAAAACCACCTTCTACAGCTGTCCAACATCACTGCGCGGCAATTCCACCTGCTGTGTCCAACATCACTGCGCGGCAATTCCACCTGCTCTGTCCAACAGCACCGCGCGGCAATTCCGCCTGCTGTCCAACATCATTGCCAAGCCTCTACTACAGCTGTCCAACACCACAGCACAGCCATTCCACACGCTGTCCAACATCACAGAAAAGCAGTTAATGCAACACAACACCACAGAGAACTTCATTGGTGACAAACATCGTTGTGCTGCACCTTGTCCTGCTGTTCAACAACTTAGCAGCGAGACTCCATCTGGCCTCTAACACATACCTCCCAACTTTTACCCCCAGTGAATCGGGATGCAGGGGGGGTGGTGGGTGGGCGCATGCATAGTAGAGCTTACCTTTAAGCTCCGTCCCCCGGGGTCCCGATTCACAGAGGATAGAATGTTACTGCACATGCATTCTCCAGTGTTCCAAACACCAGAGAATATAATTAGAAGAAATGTGGTTCTGAATCCTGCTGTCCCATAGAGATCTTCCTCTGTCTTCTTTTTTTGGGAGAAAGTACAGTTCGGCAGGGAGATCGAGTGGCTGCACCCAAAGCAGGACAGCTGGGAGCCATGCAGTCTGCTGCCACCTGTCATACTGTGTCACAGACAGGCTTCCATGCTACGTAACATCAAAGTAGAGCATCCCTTGCTGTCCAACATCACACAAAAGCACCTACAACACAGCAGATCATCTCCGAGTCTACCAAATTACAAATAGTATTCCTACCCTACACAATGAAGTAGAGGGAAAAGGTCTATCCGCTTCTTAAAATGTGTTTCTTCTTTGTTCTAGATCCAGCGTGGACCAATTGGACTGAAACGAGTGGAACATGATGATGATGAGATGTACCACGGACAGAACTAAAGGGCACTGATTCATTTAAGAAGGTCTTTTGAGTTACTCTGTAAGTTATTAAACCTTCAAGAGGTTCGCTTTCTCTGGCAGCTGAAACTGTCCCTCTTCCTTCTATGTAGGTCTATGTGAGATTTTGTCAGAGTCGCCTGGTGCTTGAGGAATGAGCCCTTCAAACCGGAAAAATTTTGAATGAATTCTGTCTTTTATCTGTAAGTCTCTTGTCCCTTACTAAAGGTTATGGGTAGTTTAAAATAGTCTACATGTACTAACTTATTACTCATTTCTTGTTTCTCTTCTTTTCATATTTAGAATTCTGCATGGATTTACTCATTCTCCTATTCCATTATTGGTTCTTCAGAAACTTCTTCTGGGACCTACTAGTACAGTTGGTACAAGTAAGTAAATCTTCAGACTGTATTTGCTGTAAATACTTACTATTGAGATTAGAGATAGGAAATATTTAAATGTATACCTTATTTTAATTAATGTTTGGGCTACGGTTACTTGTCTATCTGGTTCTTGGCATCTATTTCTTCTTTCTCTTAGATCAAGCACTGACCAAGTTAACCACATATACTCCTGGACTTAGTGCTACATGCAGGATGATCCGATGTACCATAGAACAAAACGAGCCAGTTGAATCATTTCAGAAGGTTTTCACTTTCATTGTAAGTTATGAAACCTTTAAGAAGGTTATTACAAATTCTGCGGTTGCTCAGTCTGGCTGCTGAAACCATTCCTCTTCCTTTTGCACAGATCTTCAAACTTGCTTGGAAGATCTTGCGTCTGTGTCATATTCTCCTGGTGCCTGAGGAATGAACCCTTCACACTGGAAGTCTTTTGTCTGTGAGTCTCTTCTTTTTATTTGTCATAAACACGAAATTACCCAATAACTAGTTTTATTTAAAACCAACAAGCTAATTTTCCTTTACTAATTCCTCCCTCCTATTCCCCCATTGGTTCTTGTCTAGCGATGACTGTATCTTCAGGCCGTATATATGCTGTAAATTCAACTTATTTTGATTTGTGCATAGAATGAGATTTCATTTTAATGATCTTTTTTGTTACCTAGGCCAGGTGTGATGCTCAGATGTGAATTTGTGTCAACTATCCTTCAAAGCCTGTTCCAAGTAGATCTGTAACAGGTCGGTATCTCCTGTCCCTAACATTTCTTACATGTAACAATCGTGTCTTGTTCCCCATTTCATCTTCTATGCATTCTGTGATCACTTGCCCTACATTGTTTGATCTTGTATTTGTCAGTTTGTCCACATTGTTCCTTAAACATCTCCTCTATTCATTCTTCCCATAAGAATGTCATTTTCTTACCATGATTTTCCTGGCTTTCATAATCACAGGTTTCTTATTCTTGTTTTCTCCAGCTACCAGGATGGCTTGAGATGTCTGGAAAATCTTTCATCATACAAGCTTCCTCTCCTGAAGATCTCTAGAACTTCAACTTCACTGCCAAAGCAAATTTATCTCCACTCATCAGACGCTGATCCTCTTCTTCTTGTCATTGACGATTAAACCTACAGCATGACACAAATGTTACCATGTTGCAGTTCTTTAACCCCTTCGTGACAAAGGCTGATTTTACTTTTTGTACCCTTCGTGACAATGGCCGTTTTAACATTTCTGCGCTGCTCGTGTTTAGCTGTAATTTTCTTCTTTCCCGTTTACTGAACCCACACACAAGTTATATATTGTTTTTTTCAGGACAAGAAGGGCTTTCTTTAGATGCCATTGTTTTGATTGTACCATATTATTTACTATTAAAAAAAGTATAAAATATGGTGAAACATTTAGAAAAAAATGACTGTTTCTAACTTTTAGTTGAAAAATCTTTTACGCATCTATAAAAGGTAATAAAAAAACCTGCTAAATAGATTCTACTATTTGTCCTGAGTTTAGAAATACCCAATGTTTTTATGTTTTTTTGCTTTTTTCTACACATTATGGGGCAATAAGTACAGGTACCGTTTTGCTATTTCAAAGCCATTTTTTCCAAATCTGGTAATTCTTCCCCCCATGTGCCATTTCAGGTATCTTTGAACCCGGCCAATGCAATTTACCCCATCAAGTCATATATTTTTGAAAACTAGACAGCCCAGGGTATTCCAAATGCTTGTATTTTAACCCTTTCCAAGCACTTATTCTACCATCAGCCTTTGTCAAACTTTATGGTAGTAATTTTTTTTGCATTTGTTTTTTCACACACATTTTACTTCAGGTATGAATAAACAGGTTCTGGTATATGTCACTATCATAAAACACGACAATATGTGTTCAGCAACATCTCCTGAGTACAGCGATACCTCACATGAATGATTTTGCCTGGCTGTTTGGGGGCCAAAGGGCCACATTTGGGACATGCGCATTTTTCAATGTTGAACTTTGGCATTTGGGGATCCACTGCCCATGCTCTATTTGGTACATCTTTGAGCAGCATTGTTTCAAAGTTTGCAGTAGTATTTTTGTGTGTGTATTTTTCCCACACACACCTACTTTATGTATGAATTACAGCTCCTGGTATATGCCGCTGTCACACGACACCCCAATATGTGTTCAGCAACATCTTCTGAGTACAGTGATATCCCACATGCATGGGTTTGTCATTTTTGGGGGGAACTAAAATGCCACATTTGGTACGTGTGCATTTTTCTAATTGGAAATTAGATGTGTGGCCATCCTTCCCCCCGTGTTAATTGGGACGTTGTTGAACCCGGCCAATTCATTTTACCCCATCAAATCATACATTTTTTAAAAGTAGACACCCCACGGGCATCTAATATGCCAGTATTTTAACTCTTTCCATGTGAGAATTGTTTTAAGCTAATATGCTAATTTTAGGACTTGCTCACAAAAATATATTTTTTAAATATCTATATATATTTTTTTTGCCTTTTTTTTTACTATTTTTTTTCTAATTATTATTAATTTTTATTTTATTTTTAATTTATTTGTACTAATCACACTGTGATTAGAAAGCTGAGCTCCATTGAGTTGCATGGTTGAATGCAGTACCTGTATTCAACCTGCAAGTGGAGCGAGAGTTCTCTAGAGGGTCTGGAGACCGTCTAGCGAACTTTTTCGTCTTTATTGTTTTTTTCCCGAAGCGGTCACAGTCCATCCCAAGGTAAGTGTTTGGTGTCGCTGGATGCCTCCTAATCGAGGCATTCCATCGACACCATTTAAGTTTAGGAGGCGATCGTTGATCGCCTCCTAAACACTTTTAAAACGGGCGTACGCCGTCATACAATGTACGCCCCGGGGAGGAGCCAGAGATGGCCCCTTTGTGCCGATCATGGCGTTGCTGAATGCCTCGAGGTCGAGGCATTACAGCAACGCTGTTTCGGTGCAGAAAGCGAAAATAGTTTGATTTCTGCACCCGTTTAAAGACGTGCCGGTCCTGGCACGTCAATTGTCGTTATCGATTTGATTTTCGGCGACGTGCCCAGACCGGCAATTGTCATCAAGGGGGTTAAGCTATACAGCCCTATATAAGTAAACTCAATTAAAACCCCTTTAGTTACCTGTACAGCATCCAATGTGTCATTTGCATACTTTATATATTATCTTGGTTGCACCCAGTTTAATAAAAACCTTTAAGTTTATTTATATTTCAGTGATTACTAATGGATTCATTTAAACATTTCATTAATTGACTTCTATTTCTCCACATACTGTACACAAAACATTCAAGCCTCTGTAAACAGTTACAGCAATGTTCTCTGTCAACTCACAAAGTGTTCCAAAATAACACACACAATGTAACGTTACTATTGTGTTATTTGCTTGTACAACATCTGCTTTCAAACTAGTTTCATCTGAACAAAAAAATTCCATGTTATTTTTTTACTTTGACTTATTTGTTAAAAAAAATAAGATATTGAGTGCGGGGCATGTGTTTCTAATCAAAGGAATCAAACCATGTACAAACCATGTACAACACAACTTAACAGCGCCTGATTAGCTGCATTTCCCTCTGGTGTCTCAACCAGAAAAAAATTCAAACTTAAGATAAAAGATTAAAATTTGGCACCTTCATTCTCAGAACGTAGGATCCATATACATGGAAGAAACAGAAACAAATACCGTAGTGGCTCGAATATAGGCCGCACTTTTTTCCCCCACTTTAAGTCTTTAAAGTGGGGGTGCGGCCTATATTCGGGGTCTAGCACCCGGGCGCCGGGCAGGCAGCGGGGGTTAGGATACAGATCCCCCGCAGCGGTGCAGGGAACCTGCATCCTACTCCCCGATACGCTCAGACAGCCTCCCCTGCCAGCACTTCCCCCGGGGGGGGGGTTTGGTGCCGGCACGGGAGGTTGTCTAAGCGCATCGTGCGGACCGTCCGCACGATGCGTTTTACCTCTGCCTACCCCCGACTTACCGGAGCAGACTCCCGGGTGTCTTGCGGGGCCGGCGGGGGACATCTACGCAATACGCGTATACAACTTTGTATACGCGTATTGCGTAGATGTCCCCCGTCGGCCCCGCAAGACACCCGGGAGTCTGCCCCGGTAAGTCGGGGGGGGGGCAGAGGAGGACAGTGGCAGCATATCTCGGGGGGGAGGACAGTGGCAGCATATCTCAGGGGGGAGGAGGACAGTAGCAGCATATCTCAGGGGGGAGGAGGACAGTAGCAGCATATCTCAGGGGGGGGAGGAGGACAGTGGCAGCATATCTCAGGGGGGGGGACAGAGTGGCAGCATGTTTTTTTTGGTGCTTTTTTAAAGAAAAAAACTTTTTCTTTAAAAAAGCACCAAACTTTTAGGGTGCGGCCTATATACGGGGGCGGCCTATATCCGAGCCAATACGGTATATAGTGCAATATGTTTAAATCATATCAACATATAGCACGTTATCTGATTAAAACTTATTGCACTATATATTTGTTTCTGGGTTTTTTTCCATCATGGTTCCATCAATAGTATAGATTTTTCTTGGCAAATGGGAGACGAGCCTTTGTTTTGTTTTTGGTCAGGAGTGGTTTTCACCTTGAATCTTTCTCATGGAAGCCATTGTTGTCTCTTTCTTATCTTGTAATCACAAACACCTTATGTCAGGCCCCATTCAGGCTGCGCAGCTCTAGTTTCCCCTGTCTCGCTACAGTTCCCCTGTCTCGCTACTCTGCCGTTTACTTCGGATACTTTGTTTCAGTCCTGTTTTAAGTGTGCATTTTGTGTTCCTCCTTTCCCATGTTAACAGAGTTCTTGTTAGTTGTTTCCATTTCCTCCTTGCTTTTATCTTATCGTTTATTTTGCCTAATTTCTTCAGGAACCTCTTCAATCCACAAACATCCAATGCAAGATTTACCTGTATCTGCATTTTTCATGTGGAAAAAAAGTCTCTTATAGACCCGGAAGAAGCTGAGGCCTCCTACCCCCGTCTGTTTCCTTTGCACGTTATACGTTTCTCAAAACAAAATGATTTTATAATAAATAAAAATGATCAAAAATCTATTTATCTTAATAAGTTGCATTTTTTCAATTTCCTCTTACTATAAAAAAAAATTTAATGTGCGGCTGCAACTACGTCACGTAGCGGCTGCTGGCCACAAGATGGCGCCGCGACCGGAACTTTCCTATTAGAGTCGTATAACGTTTCCGTTTGCGAACCACAAGATGGCGCCGTGATCGGCATGTTGCGTTCCCTCCCCGCCCTCCAAGGCGGAAGCAACGCTTGAGGCTTGTGTGGCTGTTGGAGTGAGTGGAGCTGTCATGGCGCTGCCCATACTGTGCTGTTTGCTGGTAATCTTTCTGCCTGCAGGACTGGCCAAGAAAAGCGATGTGATAGAAATCACTGATGACAACTGGCGAGACATCCTGGAGGGAGAGTGGATGATTAAATTGTGAGTGCGATGATCACCCTATGCGGCTTGATGTGGGAATACAATCAGAGGCTGGGGGTATCAATGACTACAACAACATCAATGGAGCGATGGATCCAGGACTGATGCAATTAACCAGTTTACCAGCTGCATTGCTATTAGCACTTGGTACACTTAAAGGGCATGGCTGCTGCAGAACTTCTTGTGAAGACAAGTTGTTGATTACTGTCTTGATGATAACCCCCAGAAGGAGTGAAACCGATTTGCCATAGCAGCTAGTAACTTGCATGGTTATATGTATCATGGTAGGGTTAATGCGGTAGCAGTGTGAGAAACTGAGAGGGTGAGAAATAAGTGGAATGGTCTCCCAGCAGGAGTGGTAGAGGTTAATACAGTATGGGAATTTAACCCCCCCCCCCAGCTGCTGAGTTCCTTAAAGGACTGAGCGCTCCTCTCTATTAAAGACGTTTCAGGAGGAGTCGCCGTGTCCTAATATCCCGTGCGACTCCAATGTTCTAATCCTCATGTCTCAGTGTCTATTACTCCACGATAATTACTCGTCTTTTATAGCCTTGCGTTCAGATACACACCCCGTTTGGTTTAACTCTTTCAGCAGCTGTACTACACATGTGCTGGCATGGTGAAAAAGATTTACGAAATATGTTTTTTGGGATTAGATAAACGGTCGTGAATGTTATATGTAATCTCTATTACGTTTTACTGCCGTGTGTGGGAATACTTTACGAGACTGTTTTGGATTCATTGTTGCGGAGGATGGGTGGGTTAAACAGCACCACACTGCACGATACGCAGAATAAAGTAGCATAGCGCTAGAAATGATGCCATCTCTTGTACGTCTTAACGCTTTAATTGTGAAAGTATTCAGATAACCACGTGACATTCCATATGTTGGTGTGCTTGAAATACTTTATCTCTATGATAAGAGAGTGCTTTACTGCCATTCGTTGGCTGTCTCATGCTGCCAAAACCAGTGCCAAACACAGAGGGATGTGCTCCATTTTTGTCATTAATTGGGCAGGAAAAGATGGCGTCCTTGTAATCCTTCCTTACATGTCTTGCTAGTTATGCGCCATGGTGTCCGGCCTGCCAGAAGCTGCAGCCGGAATGGCAAGACTTTGCAGAATGGGGAGAAGATCTCAATGTTAACGTGGCCAAAGTGGATGTTACTGCTCAACCCGGTAAGTCACGGCAAACATTATACTAAAAACCCAAGTGACGACTAGCCAAGCAGATTCTGACCCCGCTGATATCATTGAGTAACCAAAGCATTTCCTTAAGGAGGCTTCTGCTCTCTTGATTTTGCATATTTTACTTTGGCTAATATGGGTTTATGAATTAATCTCATACTTTTTCAACTTTTTTATTATTAAAGGTTTGAGTGGAAGGTTTGTCATAACAGCCTTGCCAACCATCTATCAGTAAGTATACGATATGCTTTGGAGACTGTTGCATGTATGACGTTAGATGCTATGCGGTCTTCTAGAACCTGACCATCACGTTCTCATAGAGCTGTGTAGAAAATGTTTCATTTGTTTCTAGTTATCCGGCTCCGTTGTCCTTCAACTTTCTCTTGCAGCAAATGGATTAATGCTGATAATTTAGGGTCTTAGGTTTTATGCTGAGATCATACTTAGGTCCGTGTTAAAGAGGTCATCTTGTATGTGCAGTCAGTTTGTTTCCATGAACCAGCCCACAGCTCGATGGCCCTCTATCTACTCAAATACGTCTGTCCGTCTGATTTCACGTGTCCATATAGTAACATATTAATGCATATGTTTATGGGAAAGCCCTTCTGATGGTTTAAATGTATGAGATTTCTCTTTCTCAAATCGGTGCTTGATGCTTCACTATCATTCTCTTTCATGTAGCTGCAAAGAAGGAGTATTCAGAAAGTATCAAGGTTCAAGAACGCACAAGGACTTTATTAGCTTTATAAATGAGAAGGAATGGGAGGCTGTCGAACCCATGTCAACCTGGTTTGGTCCAGACTCTCTTCTGTAAGTAAATAATACAAATCGGAGAAGCCATTTCTGTACGTATGGATATATATAAATATTATATATCTTGTAAATTTGTTGTTTAGAAGGGGGCATCTTTACTGGAGGCAGTGGGCTGTCTGTGGTCGGAATAAACAGTCTGCAGAAAGCTACTAAAAGCAAATCCCAGATGCTGTTGTTGGTGACCCCGGTGTCTGGTCCTGCTGATCACACTTTGTAGGGAGCAGCTTACTGATCAGAGTGAGCATTGTCTGTAAAGGGTCCGATGGTTGTGAGAGCGAGTGGTTATTACAAAGGTACTGAGTTTAATTGGAGAAAGCGATTTGTAGGGGCTCTATAAGGGGGTGATATCAGAGAGACCTACAGTATGTTGAAGAGGTTATAGTCTAAACAGGAAGATCAAAGACTACATATATATTGTAAATCACTGCCACTTAGATGTAGACAGATGTAAACTGGAGAAGCCTTCCAGCGTAAGTTGTAGTGTGTAAAATAATGAGGGAAGTTTACGCGCAGAGCCATCCTGGGACATGTAAGGTTTGAGACTTTACAAGCGGTACAGATGAAGCAAGCATTTTACTCGCAGTGCCATTTTATGCCTGTGTGAGGCAGCCTGCTCCAGCTAAACAGTTCCGCTCATGTGGAGGGCCTGCCTATTGATGGGGTGAGAGTGCTTCTACTGGGGTGCTGTCTCAAAGAAGCATTATATGTACAACCGCAGCAGCACTGTCTACAGAGAGGATCTCCCTCTGGTTAAGAAGAGCTGTCTATGTGGTGGGATTGCTGTCCGCACCATGACCACCTCCAGTTCCCTACCTTAGTTTGCTTTTTCTCCCCCGTAGGATGAACGCCATGTCTGCTTTATTCCAGTTGTCAATGTGGATTAGGGTAAGTACCGTTTCCGCTGTATGTCTGCAGCTTCCCATGTTGACTTTGTTCCATCCGCCTGCCGGCAGAGGCTGATGTTCTCATTTCTGAAAAATGCCCTTGTTTCCCTTACCTTGTTTTTTTTTTGCATCCACAGCAATGCCACAATTACATTGTGGAAGACATTGGTATTCCGGTCTGGGGCTCGTACATTATTTTTGCATTGATGACGCTGGTCTTAGGTCTTGTTTTGGGCCTGGTAAGTACAGACTAGTGTATTATTCTACAGACTGCTGGTATCTTTAGACATTTCCAATCAAGGGCACTTCAGAACTGTCTTTTTTTTTTTTTTGGCAGATCCTGGTTTTTGTAGCAGATTGCTTCTGTCCTTCAAAAAGATACAGACCTCAAGGATACATTTACCCCAGTAAGTACCATTTGCCTGGATACTTTGCTTTCTTTTAGATATTTTTGCATTTACAGGTTAAGGAGGTGTTTGAGCTGAAATCTCATGACCTCTCGGAAGTAGAGGTCACATCCCCTTCACTGTACATTATGAAGGGGAAAGTGTAATAGACGCAGATGTAACGAGAGCCTAAAATAACTAATTGGCCCTTTCAGAATCCCTTTTTACATTTATTCTTTGATACCTTTAAGCACATCCCAAGAATTTAATTACAGAGATTTTGTTCCATGTGTCTTCTACCATTTCTATCAATTAACTTCTGCAAGAACAAACAAGTTGATGGGGTTAACATTGATTTGGACATTGAACCTGCTTCCTATAAGAAATGTACATTAATCAATACAGCATGCAAACTGTATGTCTTGTTAAAAAAAAAATATATATATTCCCCAGAAAGCCGTACATCTGAAGCTAGCAAATTGTCGGAAAAGCTGGAAGATGAGCAGTCTGAAGACGAAGAAGATGACACGGATGATGATGATGAAGGCACCGGCAGAGCCCCAAATATGACGCGGGACAGTATACGGAAACGCGCTGTGAACTCCTAAACCTCGCCTTACTGATCATCAGGTCTCTTTTACTTTTTGGGTGTGGAACTATTCTTTGACAGTCTCCTTGTGTTCTGTGTTGCATGTTTCAGTTGTTTTATCGCACATGTGTAAAAATAGGGAAAAAAATGGAACCCTTGGCAAATATAAAAGAGAAAAGCTTTTACACGCACCATGATAGTGACTTCCATTCTGTTTCCTTGTCAAACAGGTCTTCCAGTTCAAGAACTGTCTCTGATATCACCGTGACTCTCTCCTCAGCTTTTCAGTAATCTGCTATTTGTACCACCTTTTTTATTTTTTCGCTGATCATCTTCAAACCCAACCTTCAATACGCTTATGCCTCCTGTTCTGTTCTGGACTGATTAGCAGATTCCATCTCATTCTCCGGTTATCTGCAACCATCCTCAATAATGGGAGTCTGGTTTTTGGAAGACGAGGCTAGTTACAAGTGAATGGGATAAAATAAAAAGTGTCTATAATTATAAAAAAAAAAAAAAAGACAACTAAAATTAATAGCAACCGGAAATGAAAAGGTAAACCTGTGACCTATTTCCGATTCTAGGCTTTTGGGTTCATGGGGCATAAACTATAAGATATTACCAGGTCAGGTTAGTTAGTAAGGTGTGAAAGTGTTCTGCTAGGAATGTTCATTTTGGAAGAAAATGAGTATTTGGGATAATGAGTATTGTGTAACACTGGAAGAAACTTGTGTTTTATTATTATTTGCAAATTTACTTTTTACTGGATACTTTGAAGTTGTTTTGGCACAGGCAGGAGCAAGCACATAATATAAATTCAGTAAAACCTTTTATTTCTAGTAAAATGGTACTATGGGGATAACATGACTAATTCTCAAAGTACATATCGGCAACAGTCCAGCTCTTGTGGACGATTCATAGTTTGGTGAGTGATTTGTTACAGACAGATGTTGGAGACACTCCAAACAGGATTTAAGGAAACCCTTGTTTGTAACCATACGGGCAATTGTCAAAATCAGAAAGATCAAAATACTTCTGTGTTTTTATTTACTGATTTTTAGTACGACAGCCATACTTTTATGGCAAAAGGGAAGTAACTTGCAAATTTATTTTACTCTACTGATGGAGAGACTGCCTTCTTGATCCATCTCCCTGGTTTGCTTATGAACAAGATTATATTATTACTGTGCTGCACCTTTTTATTGACTGCAACTCATATTATGCACTTGTCAGCATTTGTGGGAATTGCAGCCATGTCAAAGTATTAATAGGCTTTTGAAATTCTAGTTTATTAAAAAAAATAAAAAAATCGGGGTAAATACTTCATCAGAATTTTGGGTGAAAAAATTGGTTCTGGGGGTTTACATTTTCTGTGAAGATTTAGAAAAAATGCAAACTACACATTGTGTATGATGGGTTGACATTTTGTATTTTTGTAGCATGCTACAAAGCACTTAATAAAACTCCCTTTGCTTTTACATTATTTATTGTTTTGTTTTTTTACCCTTAAAAAAAACAGCTTTTTTGTAAAACAAATCTTTCTAGGACCCACAGCTCTGAACATTTTTCCAGTTTACCTAAATCATTTGCCATTTAATTGTCCAGGAACATCAACCCTGTAGCAAATCTTCATGTCATCAGCAAAAAAGACATACCTTCTGCAATATCACTAATAAAAGTATTAAAGAGGATGGGTCCAAGTACAGATCCTTGGCGTACGCCGTCGGTAACAAGACCTTGCTCCGAATATACTCCATTGACTACAACCCTCTCTTGTCTGTTGCTCAGCCACTGCCCGATTCATTCAACAACATTGGGATCTAAACTCAGAGATTGGGACAGTGAAATCTAGATACACAATGTCTACTGCAGCACCCTGATCAATTACTTTAGTCACCCCATCAAAAAAAAGTTTTAGTTGGCATGATCTTCCTGAAGTAAACCCATGTTTATGATCTTGAAACCCATGTGCCTTCAGATGTTCAACAATCCTATCCTTTAACATAGTTTCCATTAATTGCCCCACTATGGATTGATTCATCGCTCCACAGAACATATTTCCACTGCTCCAGATGGTGGTGGTGGTGGTGTTTTACATCACTCCAGCCGACACTTGGTATTGCGCATGGTGATCTTTGGATTGTATGTGGCTGCTTGTGCGTGGTCTACCGTTTTGTGGCTGAGCTGTTACTTCTACATGCTAAGTAGACCTAGTAGGGGCTGATCTAGTAGACATTTACGACGTAGAAATAATTGTCAGATGAACTCAGCTGCAATTGTTCACCGGCACCGTTGCCTGCTCTATGAACACTAGAGGGCAGGCATGGCTCGAGAGAAAGAATGATGGTTTTCCACACTGACATCTTACTGTGGAGTTTGAATTGTAAAGAAGCTTGTTCATCAGTGATGACGTATCTTTAATGTTTAAAAAATATTGGTTTTGTGAATATTAATTCTACATCACACTTAGATGTGTTTACGTACAAACCACTCGAGAACGGAAACTGAGTGTTGCCGTATTAGACTTTGACTATAACCTGAGAAACACAGACTAGTAAGTCTAACATCTGTAGTGAGATATGTATTTACCACAGACGACGGTACTAATTCCTAAGAAGAGTACAGAGCTACAGATACAACTGGATTCATTAACCCTTCCAGTACTGGGGTTTTTCATAAAAAAGGATCAAAATATTTTCTGTTATTTTAACCATATGGTTGTTAAAGCATATTTGATGAACCCGCACAAATTATATATAATTTTGTTTTGGAGAAGTAGGGCACTTTTAAAATGATTGAAATATATAAAACATAATTATTAGTCATAAAATGATTGAAAAAAAATTGCAACCTTACTTTAATTTTCTTCTATACTGTAAGCTCCACAGCTGAACAATAACCCAATTTATGTTCAGCAACATCTCCTGACAGTCATACCCCACATACATGTTTTTTTTTGCGTTCCATAGGGCCAAATCCATGCTTTACATATTAACCCATATTACATAGACTCCCTGGCGACTTTATTAGGTACACCTTTCTAGTGTGGCAAAGCATGAGTAAGTGTGTGATGGGAATTATGGTTTACCACCATCATTGACTGGCTCAATAAAAAGTGATGGGAGTCAAGTTGTACCACAATCAGTGACTGGCTCAGTATGAGGTGATGGGAGTTATAGTATGCCACTGTCTGGCTTAGTATAAAGTGATGGGAGTTATGCTGTACCGCCATCAATTTCTGTCTCAGTATATGGTGATGGGAGTTATGCTGTACCATCATCAATTTCTGTCTCAGTATATAGTGATGGGAGTTATGCTGTACCACTGTTAATGACTGGCTCAGTATATAGTGAACATGAATATAGCTTTGATGAAGTCATGGATCACTTTGCAGAAATAGAGGCTCAAATGCAGAAGATGTAAATCCATTTGTTTTGCAGAATAGTGGTCGCTTTGGACCTATTTTTTTTATTATACAAGTTCAGTGGGTTATTTAACAATGATTTAACGTATTTGCCCCTTAAGGGTAGAGTTGTTTTTATATTTTTTGTACCCCTCGACAATGCTGAATGCCTCACCAGGTCATTGATTGCTCATGTAACCCCATCACATGCTAGGCACGTCAAATGTCGGTAAGGCGATGCATTTCCGTGGTGTGCCTGGAGTCTCAATTGTTTAAATACATTTTTACATTTAAAGTGTGTGTGTAGTGCCAACCTATAGGATCTGCTCGGGTACCAAATCTTTCAAAGAACCTTTGTACTACCTAGTTTTAGTTCTTTAGTAAATATATTCACCTGAATATTTTTCAGATTTTCTGTATTTATATATTTAAAGTAATGGTATGGATGGTCTCAGGGTGCCCCTGCTTGTTTTCTTTACAAGAATAATATATCAATAGAAGAAAGGATCTTTGTCTAATGAAATGTAAGCCGGTCACGGAATTCTTGTGACGTCCTACCTAGAATGACAATGTTGGGCTGTTATAATAACAGGGTGTCACGATCAGGCAAGAACCTCACAACCGTGATATGAGCAGCCACGGGATACAACCGCTAATCACATTAAAAGCGTCATTTAAAGTATGTTGTCTCTACAAAATTGCAAGGCTGCATTTTACTGTTATTATGAAATTATAGGTGTAAATCTATAGAAAAGACTGATGTGAGAATGTCGAGATCAAAGATACTAATTCTTATCAGGAGAATGACAGGTTAAACTGGTAAATTATAGCCCTTGTCAAAGCAGTTAATACTTACGTTCAGATCCATGGCTGATGTTAGAAGTGGGAATTAGGAAACTACAACCCTCTAATGGATTAGCCTGATGCTTTTATAGATATTTCCACTTATTAAAGTGGCAGTAATGCTTTATATTTTTATTTTCAGAGCTGAGTGAAGCAAAGGAGTGTTTGCCTCACCAGCCGTTGGGCTCGTATCCAACGGGGCTACTACTGACTGATACTGGCGCTCCAGCAGCAGATTGGGCCCTGCAAGGGAATAAAAATGCCTTAACCCCTTCCTGTCATGCTTTCTATGATTCTGGAGGGAGCACTGTCAGCACACAGAACATATTCATGTTATGATTCTACTGTGTAAACATAATTCTAGGTACTGCATACCCTAATGCTTAGTCCTGGGACCCACACCATGATATATAGCGTCGTTTGAAGATGCCCTGCTTGGATGCTGTTCATGTTCCAATGATTTTATCATAGGATCTATCCAAATTACATTTATGGCAGGGCTAGGAAAAAAGATACATTTTGTGATATTCATGTAAGATGCCTTGTTAACCTCTACAATCCATGAATATAGGCATTTTGCATTTCCCACAACAAACAACCACAAAAAAAAACAAAAGAGAGGAACAGTAGCCTTGGTCTCAAAGGGTCATAAACTCCAAAGAAAGGCATTTGGGAGGCATAGATTTTATTTGGGAAAAGCGGACTGAAAGTGCAGTGTAATCTGCAAAATGCTGAGGGTTTAGTTGCATAACTTAACAAAATATCACCGCACCAGAAGAAGCATTTTAAAATCAAGGTATAAAATATATGAATAAATGTTAATTCCTGGACACAAGTAGAATATTTAAAGTTGCATTTGGAGCATTTCAGTCTTGACATAAGAAAAAACTATGTGAGGTCGCAGTATATGATGTCAGGCTAAACCTGCATTATGAGGTCATACGCACCCTGTAATTTTACAACAAGAAGGAAACAATAACCAAAATTAGGGGAGGATTTTAAATTGTATTTTTTAGTTCTTGGAGACAACAAATTTGGAAACTCTTGGCAATGGCTTAATATCTTCAATACATCCAGTCTAGCGTCACAAAGACAAGCCGCGCAGGCTCTGGTTACTAGATGAAGAAAAGCTGGACAGCCTCTGGCTCCTAGATGAAGAGCAAGTGTCCAAAATCTCCAAAACTGATG
Source organism: Spea bombifrons (assembly GCF_027358695.1). Lineage (NCBI taxonomy): Eukaryota > Metazoa > Chordata > Amphibia > Anura > Pelobatidae > Spea > Spea bombifrons. The sequence goes on along the minus strand of NC_071095.1, from coordinate 41,847,416 downwards.
GTATCCGTTGAAGATTATTGAGATGGCGACTGCACCTTTCAGCCTTCTGACATGAGGGAGCTGTGCTCCAACTCTCTATGTCTACCCAACTGATGATGTGAAAGAACAAATGCTGTCTAATGTTTTCAGTCACCCCAAGGCGATGCTGAGGATCTTTCTTTAACAAATCATTCAATATATCCACAGCTTGTTGGCCTAATGCCTCAGTGTATTTCGGGCTGTCACAAACAATAGAACGGACACTTGCCTTGCTGCAGCAGCCAGCGGGAAAAGTTCCATTAAGCATTCGGAAGAGCATCACCCCAAAGGACCACAAGTTGACAGCAACACCATATTCTTTCATAAGATTTCTGGGGTCATGTACTGTAGAGAAATGTCCTGTTACCGTGCTTCCAAAAACACCTTCTTCAACAGCACCAAAATCACTGGTATAGTGTTATGTGTAACTTAAAAGAAAAAAAGTGTAAGGGGGTGTAAAAAGCATAAATACTGGGGATTCCATCACACTATATGGCCAAAGATTGTTTAGCCCACCACTGGGTCAAAGCACCCCAAGTTTGGTGATTCCTACCTAATAATCATGGCTATATTGCTCACTAAGGAGGTGAATCGGTGGGCTGTACTACATTTAAACCCAGTGGCATTAAGAGACCGTGCACACAACTGCGGCAAACAATATGTAGGAAGAAAGTGAGACCATACCATGTTTTTATATATAAAATAAACACAGTAAATGCACACACTTCCAATAGAGAAATCCACTGGCAGATAATATGTCTCAGCTCCTGGCACACCGAGGGATATAAAAAGTGTTTACAAACAAAGTGATATATGGTATCTTTTCACAATTCTGCTCTGAGCTCACGATTTTTTTCTTCATTCCCAGCACATTTTGTAAGGTGGAACAAATGGATAATTTATCACTTAAATAGAAGGATCAATTTTATTATTTAAATATGTATTACTAGGCTGAGTTTGGAATTAAATTTCATATTTACAAATTTAGCGATGAAAGGGTTCTCATAAAAACAATTATGCCGAGGTACTCCTTGGTAGAACCTGAAAATCATTAATGGTGCCAGAGAGAGATGAGCAGACAATTAGCTCTGTTACTGCGTGTGGATCTAGCATTACTCCTGTGGGGCATTAATGGAAATTTACTGCAATATTTAAACTAATTTCTGATTTTAATCATAATTACTTTACTGCATGCCACACAATGATGGTTTTATGTTTTTAGGAACCTTAAGGAAACTTGAAGGGAGTAGGGCATCTAGAACAGATGGATTTAATTACGCAGAATGCGGCATATGATCATGTGCATTATAATGATTATTATCATTTGATTTGTCTGTATCTCTCTGATGGGTGACCAAAGTCCACTGATTTTCGCTAAATGCAACCAATCTGGTATCCATACCACAATGTCTGGTATGGTGACTTTCAGAGTTCATTATGCATTGTGAAGGATCAATTTCTCCAGAAGAGGTGACCTTCAGAAAATCTCGGATTTAACTATGCACCATACAAGCCACCAAGCCCTTCTTACAGTAGAAACTCATTGGGGTTTGATCTTCTTAATGTAAAGTGAGGCTGGTGCAACTATCCTGCAAACTTTAGTGAATAAACCCCTTTATATGAAAAAAAAGTGTGCTGTAAACATGAAGTCTTTGTACCAAGGGCCACCTAGTGTGTAAGTCAATCCTAGTCACCAAAAAAGCTGATTGCACATTTAAATAAGAGAAGGTTAAACAGGTTATCTCTTTGTGGGATATTCAGTGAAATATTATTCCATGTGGGATCTAAGCAAAGATCATTCTAGAGATGGCGGAGAGGTGAGTGGTTTCACTCCCAATGCCTCTGGCTAATTAGAAGTGTAAGCTTCTTGTCTCTAATAAGAAAACACAAATTCCATTACTTTATCTCCTTTATCATCCCGGAAGTGACACTGCTGCTGCTGATAACACGGAGTGCATTGTTTGCTCAGTAATTCCCTCCATGTTATTTGTGGCCCACAACAACTTCATTTGCTTGCTAAGTTTCCTTGCCTTGAGAGGAGCAACGAGAGAGAGAATATGTTCTGGAGCTTCAAAGGGACATAGAATCCTTATTACAAAATACTATATTAAATACTGCATGTTAACAAGCTATCTTTGGCACCTACTTGGGAATGGATTGGAGGTTACAACAGACAAAATGTGTTCGTTTCTTTTGCAAGTAACTGTCTCCTAATTGGGCAATGTTCATGTTCAATCATTGTGTTGAGTTTTTGTTTGACTTCCCATTGATTGGGCTTTTTCGGTAAAGTACAATTGGACGGAAACTGTTGAATGTAATATTTTTGTAACCGTTGCGTGCCCAGTCTCTTCCAAGAAACAATTCTTTGATCAGGTAAACTTTTGACTCTTTCATGTTTTTGCGGACAACACTTCATTGTCATGTGGTACAAAAGCAGGGTTTGCAGCCATAGAAACTGAAAAGGCTTCTTCAAAGTTTCTGTGCTGTTCTTGTGCGATTAAATCTTCAGAGGGAAGAAGTAACAGATCTGCTAAGGTTTATTTGCATAAGAGTCATTCAAGCTGATAAGACTGAATTCATTATAAGGGAGTCATAAACCAATTTGCAATAATTAATTTTACATTTATAAAGAGGCATTAATAACATTGATTGCACCAATCCAACACCTCTTTTTTAAATGTATCAAACTCACAGGCCTTCTGTTTTTTACTAAATTCCTTTACATTTGGTCTTTTGAGAAGATAAGTGCTTTTCTCTCATCCTTAACCCTTTTGCATAGCATTGTGTTCCTACTGGCTTTCTTGTTATTCTTTTACATGTTAAACCAGGGTCATTTACCATGAGGTGACAAACTTCTAACACCCTTAAAAAACATTTGTTAGATAAAATCAATTGGTCCACGTTCAGTTGTGTTACTCCTGCTGAGTTCACACATTACTTTAATTAATGGCACCATTTTCAATAATCTGGTATCTGTATATAATGTATTAGTTGTATATACTTCATATTAAAGTGCAAAAATATTTATTCGTTTAGGTCATATTGACGTTTCGGTCTCCTACACTGAGCCTTCATCAGGACATACTATACAAATCTTATTTTAATGTAATACTAGTAAAAATATTTTTTTGATGGGAGTTGAAGGATAGTGAAGTAATTAGTGCAGACCCGAAGTAAAATTATCACTATTTTATACACCACCAAAGGATTATACTGATCTATGCAGAAATTCCTCCAACTGATGCCGGAAGTGTTACAAGCAATATAGCCTGGTATATATTAAAGACTCATAAAAATAATCATTTGCATTTTTACTGCAGGCCTAGCATGTGTGTGGCCGGAGCTCCTTCTTGTTTCTACAAAATGTAGTTCTTCTAGCCCATATGTCTTTCTGTTTGATGTGGGTACATCAATCTGTGCAATGCTAGAGGGCAAATCTCTGGTGTATATCATTACAACACCATCACAATGTGTGAGAAAAGCGTGACCCAGCCTGCAGTACAGTTCACAGTTGTAAGCAACTGTAATTCTCAATCTTTCTTCACACAGTCAAATTAATGATTCAAATGTGCTGACCATTACTGCAATTGACCAAATAATTGCACACAAAGGGGTGTTGTCTTTTCCTTTAAGGTGTGCCATCATAGTAAAAGAACTATGGTTCTTCATCGACACATTGGAAACATGAGATCTCACATCAAGTAGATCAGTATAAAATTATACAATTGCTAAGCAGCTGGACTTAGACAGGTCTTCTAAGCCGTGAGTGCACTTGTGCCGACCCACAAGCATATGGCCTGTTGTTTCAGAGTATGACCAAGCACGGAGTGGTCGGCATGAGCTTCAGAGAGTAGTAGCAACCATTCAGGTCTATCCATTGATTACTGCAAGGTGTGTAAAGAGGAAAGACACAGCACCTTAAAAACACAAAAGTACGGTTTTGACAGCATCAAAAAATCATTCACCTAGATTTACCGTATTTGCAATATTTGAAAAGGCTAGAAGGACACATTTTGTTTTAGGAGGTATGGTTGGAAGGTGTGATTTGAAACATATAATAGCTATTTATTTAATGGAACATTTATTTATTTATAAATCTACTCTTTCTAAAAACATTAATGTGAGTTTGAGGGCTATAGAGCACTGTGAAACATTCATCCCTGGAAAACATTCTGGAAAGAGAGTCTTAGGAATTTGGGTATCAACAGGGACTGTGTTTTCTAAGGAGGGACAATTGGGACGTATGCCGCTATGCCATCTGTACTAAAAGCTTTTAACCGGGACAGGTTATAGGCATACCAAGGAACTCTCTGGGTTTTGGGGCATGCCCCACGCCCCGCCCACTTTCCCTCCAAAATTGGCATGTGTCCCACAACGTCAGTGGGGGGGGAGCAATTATTTCCTGTGTCTGGGTGTAATACCTGGCTAAGTTCCCCCCCTACATAAGAAATAATTGCTCCGTACAGCTTTTTCACTGCTCGATCCTGGTGGGCCTTAGAAATATTGCTATCTACAGTATATTAAAGGAAGGGGAGCCAAGAGAATGTTCTTGGGTTGGGTGCCACTTGGTCTAGAAACGTACTTTGAGAGAAGGGGGGGGTTGTGTGTATCTACTTGTAAGTGTATGATGTTGAAGTGAGCAGCTTTGCATGTTAGTATGTGCGTATGTTGTGAAATGGAGGGGGGTGCCACTAACTCTAGGCTCACCCCTGTTGATCACATCCATTTCCCTCTCACTCTCCACCCTATAAAGGCTGTTTTGGGGCTAGCCACACCCCCATTTTCAGTTGCCCCACCCCTTTGTAAGGTTACTCCCGTAGCCTGCCATTGGAATCCCTGAATCCCTTTGTAGGTTACTTGGAGATAACACTTAAGTTCTTCAACTGTTCTTCAAGTCAACCTGATAAACAAACACAGTCATTAACCCTGTGTAATGCCCACTTTAGTTAATCTTAAAATAGGGTTTTATGAATAGAATATTCCTGTTCCCACCATCCATCAATGGAATGACCATGGGAATATAAATATAAGTTTGCTTTTTAATAAATTGAGGCTAATTTGTTTTTAGGAGTATTATCTGATACTATATAAATATTAATAATTATGGCCTGATTTTGTACCTCAGTGCACAGGCCCTTTGAGGCTGTTGTAATTTTATGCGCATGTTTAGAAAACATCAAACCGGTCTTCCCATTAAAATGTTCCATGTGGGATTTTCCGTGCCGGTTATTTTTATCCAGTACTAACAGAAGCTGTTCTTATTTTTCTTCAAGAAGCCTCAGCGGGAGCAGGAAGTGGCTGCACTGAAGCCATATAGTCTGGTCTTTTGATTTGATTTATTATGGACAAAAGGAAGAATATTTGACATTACAACCTCAAAGGAACTGATTTAACCTTTTTTCTTTCTTTTTTTTTTCTTTTAACACAACTGCAGGTTGACTGCTTGAAAAACATTTCTAACCCAATAATGCATCATTTTGCACAGATACACACACACCTTACGTGATACCATAACTGTTTTAAAGTCTCATCAAAAAATAAAAAAACTGGATCTGAGAAAGAACTAGAATTAATAACTCAATAGTTTGCTTGTATTATTATACTGTATATTGCAAAAAGACATCCGCAATGTAGCTTTTTCTCAATTGACACTGCCTGGGAGTTATTAGTCATGCCCAGCCAGTACTAAAACTAATATGTATACCAGTTGTTGGTTATTTTGGCCACAGAAGTGTCATTAAGTTTCTAATGTTATCTAATGTGTCTTTCGGAACGCACTTCATCTTGGCCAAAAGTTCCCACCTGTAAGGATGCTCAGATATCATTAAATATGAATGAGTCGGCTCCAGAGTGGAGGTCTGCCCATCACACTTGAGATCTTGGTTAAAAAGGGAGATTTGGTGCAAACCCTAACAGTTCATCAGGTGAGGGCCTGAACGATAAACCTGTGCTCTGTAACATACAGCAAAGTCTGAAACAGACAGCACAGGTCAAGTAGAAGAAAACCTTCTGACCTGTAAGAAATGATCCCGCCATTCACTTAAATCCTCTGCCTTTACTCTTTTTCCCATTTAAAGGGCTGTCAGTCAAGTATTTTACAAGGTAATTTGAAGTGACATTAAAAGTGCATAATTCATCTCAAATTATTAGACTCTTTCCAGCACCCTCCCCATTTCACACCTTAACAGTTGTTAAGTTTGTCTATAAAAGCTTTGTGAATGTGAACTTTTATTATACTCAGAGATGGTGACCAAGGCGAACTGTATCGAATTACTACGGAAATCTAAGGTGTTTATATACACTACATGACCAGAAGTATGCAGAAATCACTCCTAATTATTGAGTTTAGGGTTTTCAGCCACATTCATCCCTAGCAGATATATCTAATCTAGCACACGGATAGCCATCTCCATGGGCAAGCATTGGCAATAGAATGGAGCATACTGAAGAGCTTAGTGACTTGAACATGACACTGTCATAGGATGCCACCTTTGCCACAAGTCACTTTGTGACATTTCTGCCCTTCAAGATCTGGCTTAGTTTATTGTAAGCGTTATTATTGTGAAATGGAAGCCTCTATAAGTAACAACGGCTCAGCCACAAAGTGGTAGACCACCAACGTTCATAGAGTGGGGCTGCTGAGTGCTGAAGCACATAGCGCGTAAAAATCTTGAAGCAACATCAGCATAAGAACTGTGGGTAGAGAGCTTCATGAAATGGGTTTTCATGGCCAAACAGCTGCATACAATCCGAAGATCACTATGCACAATACCAATCGTCGTCTGGAGTGATGTAAAGCACGCCGCCACTGGACTCTGGAGCAGTAGAAATGTGTTATGTGGAGGGATGAAACACGCTTTCCTATCTGATGGATGAATTCGGCAGATGCAAGGAGAACGTTATGTAGCAGAATACATAGCGCCTGCAGTAAGGTTTGATGGAGGAGGGATAATGGGCTGGGGCTGTTTTTCAGAGTTTGGGCACATTAGTTCCAGTGAAGGGTAATGTTAATCCTCCGGCATACCAAGACATTTTAGACAGTTACATGCTTACAACTTTGTAGCACCAGTTGGAGGAAGGCACCTTCCTGTCCCAACATGACTGTGCCCCGTCCGCACAGAGGACAGCACTCTCAGTGGGCAATGATCCACCAAAAACATATCTTACTTCATTGGAAAATATTCATAGGGATCCCTTTTGACGTGTGTCATGGCTTGAACGTTTATATATCCATATACATATTTATATATACATATGCACTCCAGGAGGGCCACATAAATTTAGGTCCTTATCTATCGCAGAGTTCACAGGAAGTGTTTTAGGGATTAAAACAAGGAGAACATTTTTTTTTTTTTTTTTTTTCAGTAATTTTTATTGAAGTTTTTATTTCATTGACAATAGTAACTTACAATAAACTATTGAGTTGAAGAAAATACATTAGAAATGTGTTACAACTGATATTAAATACCGAATTGGTCTCCAATAATTGAATTGGCTCCAGTACGTGAAAATAATAAATTAATGAATATTAAAATAAGAATATATTAGCTGGATACAATATGAAGAGAAAATACTCCTGACTTAGAAAACAAAAACAAAAACCACTGGCCTTATTTCTACCTTATTGTGAACCAATTATTAATACTACTTGTTAAGTACATGAAAATGAAAGGGAAAAAAACTAAAATACATCACACTGTTACAGTAGCAAAGACATACATTTATAATTGGATATGCAAACATAACTACACATAGTATATGATACATGCAGAAAATTCATTAGGAAAAAAAAAATACATGTCTCTCCATGGGCCCATTTACACAAATCCCTATACAAACATATATATATATCCCTACATACACATGCATAATATACATACACATATACCTACACATGCATATACATCCCTGTTTCATTCCTCTTCCCTTCTACTTACTACTCTACAAAAGGAAAGAATAACCTGTTAAAAAGTACCAGATTAAGTAAGAGTTTTTTCAAGGGCTATATTGGATATAGGAGCCCAGACCTGATCATATATAGCCACTGAATCTGAAAGAGAATGAGACATGTATTCCATGTTTTTTATATCTAATAAAATATGCATGACTTCTGAAAATTGTGGGCCCGTGTTGTTTTTCCATTTCCTAACTATGGCAATTTTGGTAGCTAACAGTATATATCCCAGTAATTTTGATTTAGATCTGGAGATACCATGAGGTACTGCTCCTAAAAGAGCAATCTCAGATGAGACTGGAACATTGAATTGAAGTAGTTTGGATGACAAGCAAAAAATTCTATTCCATAATGGTTGAATTTTGTGGCAATACCACAGAATGTGACTTAGAGTACCCTTTTCTCCACATTCTCTCCAACAAAGATGAGAAATATTTGGGAACATATGATGTAATTTCTCTGGGGTGAGATACCATCTATACAATATTTTTTTATTAATTTCTTTGTGATTAGCGCACCTAGATGTTTGGGAAAGTGTACGTACATTTTTGTTCCATTGTTCTTTTGTAAAATTTATTCCTAGTTCTACCTCCCATTTGAGCATATATGGTAGTTTGTCTCGAAGCATTTGCTTTTGTAGGAAAAAATAACAAACCGAAATAGCCTTTCTTATATAGGGCACTTGCTTGCAGAGACTTATAAGGAGTAAAGTATTGTTATTACCTATTTGTAACAGATCCGAATAAATTGATAAACAATGTCTTATTTGTAAATATACATAAAATTGCTTATATGGTATATCCCAAATCTGATGTAATTGTTCAAATGATAAAAAGGTATTCCCATGAAACAAATCATTAACCTGTTTTATGCCTTTTGCATACCAAATGGATAAATCTATGTTAGGAATTAATAAACTGAGTGTTTTAAATGGGGTAATCTTTTGAATTTTAAATAAATCAGGACACAAACTAGCTGTCCACTCCCATGTTTTCAATGCCATATTAGATGTTTCCAGAGTAAATTTTACACTGGGGTGAAGATGTTTAGGAAGCCATAACAGTTCTTCAGGTTTATAAGAAATTAACATAGCATTCTCTAAATCAACCCAACCAATTTGACCTGGAGGAGAAAGTAACAAAATAGCCTGTGCTAAAAGTACTGCTTTATGAAAAATATATAAATCCGGAAGGCCTAGTCCACCCAGATCAACAGGTATTCTTAATAAGTTATCTGCTATTCTATTTTTTTTCCCTTGGTTAATAAATGTGTTTACATCTTTTTGATACTTTAATAAAGTAGCTTTAGATATATGTAGAGGGATCATGCGAAAAATGTATAATAATTTTGGAAAAGCTGTCATTTTAAAAGCAGCTATTCGACCCAACCAGGATAAGTTATAAGTGACCCATGAATTAAAGTCTTTTTTAATGTCTACCCACAGTTCAGATAGGTTCGTTGGAATCATTTGTTTAATGGTATTAGTCAGTTTTATCCCTAAATACTCTATATAGTGCATTTTCCAGAGAAAATCATATTGTTGTTTCAGAGTATTTATAGTACTTTGTGGGAGATTTAATGTCATAGCTTGAGTTTTTTTAGTATTAATTTTATGGTATGATATTTTACCATAGTTTTCTAATATATTAAATAATGAAGGGATAGATTTTTGAGGTTTAGTAATGGTTAATAAAATATCATCTGCAAATAAATTCAATTTTAATGTGTTTCGTTCAGGTATGGGAAAACCCACTACATCTCCAGAATTACGTATTTTTATAGCTAAAGGCTCTAATGCCAATACATATAATATCGGGGACAATGGGCACCCCTGTCTTGTTCCATTTGAGATAATAATGTCCTTGGAAACGAATCCTTCATTTAAAACATTTGCTATTGGGGAAGAGTACATTGCCATTATAGCTCTGACAAACACAGAAGGGAAGCCAAATTTTTGTAGTGTTGCTTTAAGATAATGCCAATTTAGTCTGTCAAATGCTTTTTCAGCGTCTAGAGAAAGAATTGCACATGGAATTTTTTTTTTTTCGGAAATCTGAATGACATTAATGAGTTTTCTTGCGTTATCTGATGCTTGTCTACCTTTAATAAAACCTACTTGGTCATTATGGATTAAAGATGTTAATAGTGGTGTTATCCTGTTTGCTAAAATCTTTGCGAAAATTTTTAGATCCACATTTAAAAGAGATATTGGTCTGTAATTAGCACATTCATCAGTAGATTTGCCAGGTTTTGGTATATTTATAATATAAGCTTTTAGCATTTCTTTAGGTATAGACCCTTGTGTCAAGAAATTATTAAAAAGATGCTGAAGATATGGTGTTAAAATCGAGCAAAACGTTTTATAATACGCATTTGAAAAACCATCAGGTCCAGGTGCCTTATGAGGACTGAGAGATTTAATAACCTCCTCTATCTCTTCCAAGGTAATCAATTTGCTTATGCTTTCCCTATTTTCATGAGAGATCTTAGGTATAGGCAGTGTTTCCAAAAGGAGAACATTTTTAAGAATGACTGGTGATTAAAGCGAATGGCCATGCATAATTCCATGTTCTAAATGTGCAATTTAAGATGAACACTATGTAATCTAGTGATGATGATGTACATGTGGGCTACACAGCAGAAACACTATAATTTATCAAGGAAAAAATAAAACCAAATCATTTGACTTGAGAGCCAAGATTGAAAAACTTGGGAAACACCATTTGTTAGTTCCCTCCATTTTGACTGTTTGCATGTATTTGCTTTACGCTTTATTGAACCCTGTTACTCTCTCTGATACGTGAGTGTGGGTCTCTTCTCTCTGCCATCCTCACTAAAGACTACATCTTGCCAGAAACATGGCTTAACCTGTTCAGCTTCTTAAGCTACTTATTTGTCCTATGGGAGAGGTTTTCACACATCTTTTTCCACAACCCAACATCCAAAGATGTTCTCTGGGTTGGCTCCTCTTCCAGCGAACATGACTGCATCTCTGTTAACTTAATTCTCTTTGGCATCACAAATCCAACAGGATCTGCGCTCTAATCTGTTGCCTTTACAACAATCTGCAAAAAATAAGCAGAGAAGCAGATGTAACTATGAATTCCAGCACCTTGTGTTATTTTTTTTCTTGTGCAATAACACGTCTACGGTGGGTGTCGGCAAGATTCTTTGAAGTTTCAAACCAAAAATGTATGCTATTTGTGTCCAGATCCGGATGTCTTACAAATGCACAATGCAAATATTTATAGAACATACGATTTGAGAGGAACAATAAGCTTAGTAGGAACTGACCCATTAAACATCCCCTTTACTTCCTCATTGGGGCTTTCCATCCCCTACTCTTTAACCTCAGCCTGAAGCTGTGTCTTATAATAAATTAAATACGGACGCATGGCAACGTATCTAGTTTTATTAATCAAGGGAATAACTAGCTGTTATTGTACCACTTTATAAGTAAAGAGCGAGAGGTTTGATCATATATTTGATGGTGAGGAGCAGCCTGCATAAAACCCATCCCTGGGAATTCTTCGCATTTTGCCAGGAAACTCCGGGTGAAGCTCCTCTTCTCTGGCTCACTAAGGGGAAACTCTGTGTCACAGAAGTGGAGTCATGGCACGCCCCAATGAACCTGCATCCACTTCATCATTAAAAATAGTGTGTGTCTGCAACGTTGGCATGAAAGCCCACTGATTCCAGGGGGCGACTACCTGCAACATCAGTTGGACCACCCACCAATGTCTACGAGACCACCCACCAACATCAGCAGGACAACCCACCACAAAGGTGCCTCCAGGTAGCCAGAGCCAGAAACTTCTCCATAACATTAAACTGAGATAAGATAGAACATCAGATAAGATCAATTCTTCCCATCTAGTCTGCTCAGTTTTCTTGATGTAAAGACTCAAATATTAATTGGTCTTTGGTCATGATTGAGATTCAAGATAGACTTATTCCTATCCCATATATGTTTAAATTCCCTCACTGTATTCCGACCTTGGAATAAGGTCAATACTCTTTTTAAACTGAAACCTAAAATATTTTCCGACCTTGTCTTAGGTGGCAATTCTGTATGGATCCTTTCTGTGACGCTCAGAAATATCATTCGCTTCCCACAGTGAAACAGCCAAGTTAAAACATCTGTGTTCAATTGGGGTTGGATGAATCAGTCAGTTCTATGAATTAGCCCTGACACACAAAACTATATAAAAAAATAGCTTTTTGTATCATTATAGCATAATTGCAGAGTATCGCATATTTAAAGATTATATGTATAATTAGAAAATATGTAATCCCTATGGTTCCAGCTTTAAGGCATTTATTAAAAGGACAGCCATGTAATTTTACTATCAATAATAGCTATAGTAAACCTTAAAAATCCAGTCCATGATTTTCTTAAATGAATAAGTTTATAAGGGGTTAATGGGCTTAGAGTACATTTCTCTGTTTATTTTTTAAAAGGGGTATATTTAAGCTCCTTGCCACAGAGTTTCCTCCAAAGGTACAGACAATACACGGGCTACAAGAGAAATGGTTTGCTTTTTTAAAAAAAATTCTGTTATTTTTAATAGTCTCCATATTCACTTTACTTTAACTAGAGAAGGGTTTATCTCTGTTTATTCCCCGCCAGCACAGAAAGGTGACATCTCATGACATGAAAGTAGAAGCCAAAGAATGAGGTTTAGGGAGGGTGTGAGATAAACTTTAGATGGGTGAAATGGAGCCAAGTGGATTTGGGAGAGTTCCGAATGTGCTCACATTCTTGTACATTGGCCAGATGTGAATGTGCCAGAATGTGGCTTTAGTTAAAGTCCATAGACTCGAGTGGCTGGGTGGATGCTGCGATTTTCTCTTTGCCATTGGCAAGTTAATGTGTTATTTACATATTTGACAACTAGCAACTCTCTGCTCATCTGCTTTCTTTTTTAGTTTGTGATTTCTACGCGTCAATATTATCCTTCGTGTATAGAGAAAACGGTCCTTGCCTTTTTCAGGGAAGCAATCTGTGATTTAAAGGAACAGTCCACCTCTCAGGATTATACAGTGAACAGTGAGATTCAAACCAAATAAAGTTAATTAATGTTCCTCTGGTTTAATGATCCCATGCTGTGTGAGAGCATGTTTCTTCACCGCCTCCAGAAGTAAACTTCTCAAACCTGTTTTATAGCAATTGATGTCTTATATTAATTATGTATGGAACCTTGAGAATTGCCAAGACAAGGACAGTTGATTCAACCTTATGGGTAACTCCCACAATTCTGGTTTACGAGTGAATTCTATATTATGGTATAATGTTCGCTTACTCATATTGCTTGCATACCTAGACTTCATAAGTTGTAGTCCCTAATAGCTTCATAACATTAGTGACATTGGAGATGGTAGGAGAAGTCTAAAATGGACTATTCCCTAGGTCCATCATAAACAGACTTTGCTGATGGGACATTAGAATGATGTTAAGGGGTATTTAATATTTTAGACCTATTTAGTTCCGCACTATATTGTTTCTTGGTTACTGAACAGGAAAACATACATCTTAGATATATGAAATCCTTTTATTTTCTTTAGGATTTTTATCAGAATTACCTCACCTCTTCACAAGACTGAAAGCACATCTTATTTTGTTCCTAAAACAGCAAAACAGTTTGCACAGATGGAACATATTCTACGTTCAGTAATTCAACCTATTTTGTCCCAGGATGTGGGCTTCACATCTCAGCCAAGAATGTAAGTTTCAGGCAGCTAAATATTATACACTTCATACGGTTACTCCCTGGCTGATAAATGTACTTTCCATGGGTTGGGGGAACCGTGCTATAGCAACACAATACTTCCTTTGCAAAGTGTTTAAAGAATAATTATCTTGACTTGCATAGGGTTCCATTACAGAAATATCGCCCAAAAAAAAAACATTTGTAATAAAAAGTTTCTAGGGATAGGATTATAGAGGCCCTAAGAATAGTTACTTTGGAAAAAATGATTTCATTATCTATAAATAACATATAGAATGCACCTGTTTGAGTTTTATATATTACATGTCTCCCTCCTTTTCCTCACAAATGGGCTATAATATAAGATGCTTATCTGATAGTTCTATCTTTTGCGCTACCCTAGGCTCTATCAAGGGCAGCAACCCCAGCCACCCCTCTTTAAGACTCTTTTTCTTAAAGGTGCGTAGCATCTTCTGATGCAGTCTATGGAGGCTCCATAGTGGAAATTGGACAGTTGCGAAGATCAGAGATTTTTCCTACAACTGGCACATTGCCCAGCGGGACAGTGTGGGGCCTGCTCGCCCAAGAGTGTATTCTGCCCCCTTGGCATGGCAGCAAGGGGACTATAGCCCACTGATCCCAGTTGGGGGTGCTTATCGCATCTGTTCTCTCAAAGAGACCTGTCACGTAAATAAAAAACGTACTTCATTCACCAAATATTGTCCAAGTTTCCCGTTTCTCAAAATACGAAATTAGCTTGGAAAAAGGCTTTTAACCCAACTATTCATTAATTGATTTAGGATGCACAGTAAGCATTATTTTGTAATCATTAATATGGTGTATGACTATACCAAATTAAACAATATTTAATGTATTTTTCAACAGTATATTATACCATTACTGCATCGCTTGGAACAATTAAGAATATATTATTTGTCATAGATTGGGAATTGCTTTTATAAAAATTGTATTATAAAAGAAATAGCCAACAGTATTCGAAAGGAGCCAGCTAAGAGATCAATTATTTTCTGACATCTCTAGCTGTTAGTTTTGCAAAATCAGCTTTTGTATTGACCATCCTGTTTCCAAACCCCAAAAAGCGTACTTCAGCTGACCGCTGCGTCCACAGTGCCCACCATTTGCCCGTTTCTTTGTGCTTCTTTAAAATAGGTTGGACAAAACATCTGGTGGTTAGGAAAATAGATGAAACAAATTAGGCTCAGTTTTACTGTCCATAAAGGACACTCAATACTTGTTGGGATCAACAATGGGTGCAGCATTTATTCCCCTCTTCTAAAGTTAGAACTTCCAAACCTTGGCTCAAGTGCTTTGTTTTCCTTTGCAAAAAAAACCTAATTCCTCATCGGTTTTATACACCCTACTTTAATCTTGCACTGTGATCATATAGTATTATTTATAAGGGTTAAAGCCCCTTTCTGCTTGCTTTATATTGGTAATGGTGGTGCTAAGACATGTCTCTGCCTTCTTGCTTGATGATACCCTTGTTGTCTCTGTATACCCTTTGAAGATCTATGTGTAATGTTTACCATTAACACTCAAGGAAAGGCAGCACTAATCTGGCTCCAGTAAAAGCTCTTTTTACAAGAAGATAAACTGGGCTATACATGTTCTGATAATAACTGCATGCTGCCAGTGCTTATAGGAAGAATGTGTTTGATCATCTAGCAATAAATACAGAAATTATCCATGCCCCATTTCCATTTATCTAGAAGACGGTCCTGGTTTGTTTATGTGTTTGTACAGTATACTCTTAAGGACATGTTTCTGGTATTTCCCTTAGCATTGTCAAACCATTAATAAGAATTCCCATGGCAGCCCCTTTAAGTGGAGTTTTCAGGATTATCTGCCATGTCAAGTTGGCAGATGGGACAGGGGCAAGCTTGCTATGATGTAAAAAAAACAAAGATGACCTATAGACAGTAATATTGTTTTAAAGATAACATCCCATACACAACACACAGAGCAAATCCCTTTTAGACCACCGGTCTAGTCCTTGTTTTTCATGTACAATAAGGACCTAATCACTTATCTCAAGTGCTGGTATGCTTTAAATCTGGAGCCAATACATAGATCTGGCCAGGCCCTGATAACAACAAAGGTCAGGACTAATACACAATATGATAATATCACAGTTACCCTGTCCATGAAGAATACAAAATGCCATATGAAGAAAGTGGGGGAAATAAAAGAAAAGGAAGGCAGGAAAGGAAGGAAATGTATTTCTATATTGTATATTAGAATTACATTCTTCTTCTTTGTGCCCCCCCCCTTTGTTGACTTTCGACAAATTAAATTATTGTATTGTGTCATCAAAACTGTGGATGTATGCTCACCTAGAACATTTCTCAAAAACCTGAATTGTCAACTATATTGTTATCATTATTAGAGAAGAAAACCCCCCAAAGCATTAGAAATTGATTTCTCACAATTTAATTATCTTATAATTTAGTGTAATAAAATTCTTGGAAATAAAACAATAAATACTGTTCATTAACAGTATCAACAAAATCCATTTTTCTAAAGGCAAATATTTTTTTCTGCTTCCACGTGTGTTCTGTTGTAATAGAGGTTTATGTGCTTTTAGTTTTTTTGTTTTTTTTTAGGAAACCGAAAGTTTGTTTTTTAAGTTTTAAGTTCAAAGTGACACTTTGTAGTTTTCACCACAGTCAATAAGTAACAAATATATCATTACTGAAAATAATAAGAGCAGTCAATTGTGGAAAAGTGCTTTGCTGTCCAGAAATCAATGGGTATCTTTGTGTTCCAAATGTTGGCATATGTTCAGATATGCTCTCGATTTGAGTTTGGAACAATTTCGAAACATAAAATGCACAGACGTGCTGCCTGATGATTAATTAAATATGTGAGTAACAATAGGCTATTCAGAGAGTTTCACTCTGCATGGCTGCATGGAGCATTTTCATCACATATTAACTCAATTGGGACGTGTGGGCTTCCATCATACCCAAAAAAATGACCTCGAAGAATAATTGACTATGTGGGTTCATGGAATTGCAGCTGTTTAACCCTTTGAGTGGTAATTGGGATTGCAAGGGATGTACTTTTTTGATTTTATACCAACTGCCACATGGGCTTCCTTATATGCCACTTTTTTATATAGAGCTGTAGGGCCAGAGTAGGCATGACTAAGTGGCCCTGGCACTTTAAGGGAAGCACCCACCAAATGTTATATTTTTATACTCAGTATGGGACATTATTGGCCCCCAAAATTTGCCAACCGGCCAACAGGGCCTGCATAGCTGTGAGCATATCATATGGTATTTGCCGTATTCAATGGCATCATAAAAAATTGATGGCAACAAATTAATTTGATTAAGTACTACTAATTTAGATGACACAATACAAAGTAGAAACATACCTGGGATACCAGGCTGTGACTACCCAGAGCCCTCGCTCTTCGGGAGTGTGGCTTCATGAGGGGTGGGACTAATGACATATGTGGGAATGGCTATTGCCATGTGAGGGGGAAGTGCTAGCCCCAAACTCCTTAAATTCGCAGGAAGGTGGGAGGGGTAATGGGCTAGGAGTGGGTGTGTATAAATGGAGCCCCTGTGACCCATACATTTAGCTCTGTGGCCTAGAGAACCAGAGAAGCCGTGATTCTTCTCTAGTCTCTGTATGTTATGAGGCTTTTTCCATAAGCCTTGACCTTAACATAAAGGTCAGCATCAAAATGTAAAATACAAATGTGCCAATTAAGCCGACTAATCCTTATTTTTTTTTAAGAAAAAACTTTAAGGTAATTGCTAAGGGTCGGAGACCGTTCATTCCTTGAGGGAGGCAGCTTATGAGATTTCATATTAAGACGCTAGATAATTTGAAATAATTAAGCTTCATGACTTTTTAGTCTGTGACTAATATATTGCCTGGAGAAGGAGCAACATATTTTATATGGTATGAAATCTGCACAGAGCATAAAAATATAAGCCAAATCTTACAGTGGGGAGAGAAGGCTGCTCTCTTATTAGCGGGAAGTGATTTAACATTACATGCTCATGCCTCCCAACATCCTAAATGGCCCAAGAAGGAATGAGTTTCTAACCTTGCAGGAGATCGCTATGCCAACTATCACCATTTTGTTGCCTCAAACCCAACATGTGGACCCTCCTGAGGCAGAAAGTAATGGAATATGATGTCATACCTCACACACTTTGCCACAGTAAGACCTAAAGGATGCATGTAGAGAACCACCAAGCTGCTTAACCAAAAATGTGATGAGCGTCCACCCTGCATAAAACGTAAGTAAGTAGGAGTATAAGGCCAGCTCCTGATGATGTAAGTATGGCTGACGGCTGGATATGGCTGCATGCCACGCAGAGTTCATATCCAGCCGCACGCCGCCGCACCCAATCTCCCACCGAGCGTGTGTTGCTGTCGGCCAGGGGCCCATCGGACATTTGCCTGATGTGCCAGATGGCCAGTCTAGGCCTTGTTCTATGTGTATGTTCTTGTGCATACATGCATATGAGCGTCTCAGTGTGTGCATATGTATGAGCACAGGTGTCATTGTTAGTATGTATAAATGCAAATTTTGAAGTATGAATAAATCCTGTTAAGGGAAGGGGACTGGGACCAAGGATGGGACAGCAGAGGGTAAAACATTAACATGAAGGGACTCTCAATATTCCCTAGTAATTATATATATATATATATATATATATATATATATATATATATATATATATATATATATATAAATATCATGGCCTTTATTCCAGAAGTGTATCTTTAACTCACCTCTGTTTTTGTGGTTAAATGGATAAGCCTTAAACTGATCATGGTGTCCCGTGCACCATTGGATTGGAGGATTAATATGTCTATGCCGTTCCATGTTAGGACATATGAAATTTGGCAGCAATTACAGTGTTTAGTAATATGCACATTGATTGACTCTGAAGGTCTAGGCATTTATCATCACAAAGTACCAAATGTCTAACCATTCAGGGCGGAATCTTCTCTATTTTTATATAAGCCCCTCTATGCCACAATGAGTCAGAGGCATGTGATACAATAATATTAATGTGTGTAGGCAACATGCCCAAGGCTTTACTGACTCACCGCAACAGAATCAGGATATTCCCAGCTTCACATTGCTGTAGGTCGTTGGAAAATCAGATTACATTAGGGTAAATCGGTTACTGTTAGAGAGTATTACTCCAAACAAAAGAATGATTTCAAATGAATACATCAGATCAATTAGGTTTTCATTCTTGATCAAATATTTCATACCCCAAAAAATGTAAATCAAATAGTATGCGTGTGTGTGTGTGTGTGTGTGTGTGGTTCTTTTCTTATTGTCGGTGCTAGATTGTAAACTATGAGGGGCAGGGATCTGACTGTGTTGAGTAGAACTTTTATTTTATTTTATGCAGTTCTGTTACTTTCCCCAAATAATTCAATTTACAATTCCACACACTGTGCAAAGCTATGTGATGTGTTTAGTAACATATAGTTACTTGCCTTGGTAGAACCATCTGAACTTTAAAGAGGAACTCTCATCATACTTTTATATCCTTTAGTTAATCGTCCTATGGTTGCAAGTAATATGTCTCAGAAACATTAACATTTATTTCTATATTTCATTCAAGTACTCAACTACCAATGTAGAGGACACTTTACCTCCTCTGATTTTGAAGCTTCTGTCTCTAGTATCAGTTGTGGTTAATCAGCAATATGTTTTTGGCTCATAAGATATTTAATCTCTCTTTCACTAGAGGTTGGTAAACGGGCCGCTTGTGCAGCGTGACTCAAGCCTGGTGGAGCTAAGCCATAGACTTAGCTAGTAGAGAGACAGGCAGGGACTCAGGTGGACGTGTCCTCCTCTGCACATGATATAAGTCCTCAGCTCTGGCTATCTCTCCCCAACTCTTGTTGAGCTGAACCTTGCAAGACATTGGTCTCAAGCCATGTCAGTGCTGGCCCTCACAGCTATATTTTAGGATTATAACTGTATTATATATATATATACACACAGTTATAGTCCTAAAATATAGCTGTGAGGGCCAGCACTGTCTGCTTTCAGTTATACAAAGCATCAGAAACCACTATCACCTTGCAGTGTAGTGACATATTGTGTATGTGTAGGAGTGTAATGGATACACTTGTATGCTACCTGATCACAGGCCTATGATGGAAACTATCACACCTTTGATGAAAAGGTAGCTCCAAGATCTCCTCTTCCCCACAAGGGGTTAGAACCCGTATCAAAGCATGTTCATGGAACCCAAAATCCCAATTGGCCAGAGTTAATTACTCTCAATATACAAACTAATTCACAGCTAAAACTTTTACTGACACCTTCTGTATTGTTGATTTATATGGTGTTGCATTTTATTTTTTCACTAAAATTTATATTAATTATTATTGCCATTTATATAGCACCAACATTTTACACAGCACTTCTTACCGTCCATACATTCAAAGGGTATGACGAAACTAGAATTGACAGAGTAAGACAAAATTATACACTAGGTAAAGAGGGCCCTGGGCGCAAGCTTACAAACTTGGTTGTACCCTTATTTTTCTCACCTGCAAGCAGTTTTTTTTATGAAATGTTAATAGCATGCACACCTCTCGGGCACTGAAAGGGTTAAGCATAAGAGACAGGTGCTTATACATCTATCACTCGTACTGTATAATGGCGATTGTCGGTTTCCATATTAGGAATTCTACATTCTTGCTTTGCAACTAATCCGTGTTCCTCCTTCCTTCACTGAAACGCATGTCACAGCTTGACTTGTTCAACTCCTTGAAACTACCGGTAAGGTATTGGTGTATTAACCCAAAACATTCTAAAATGTAGTATACTGTGTGTGTTTTTGCGCAATGCAGAGCATGTCAGGAGTACGCATTTTTTCTGGATTAAGTATAACTTTGCTGTGAGATCTGACTCTACGTGAAAGGAATACTTTTCAGCATCAGCTCCTGGACAGGTAAGGACATGCGACTACTTATTAACAGAGCTTGTCTGCCAGGCCGTACAGAGCTTGTCAATGCTTCTCCGCGTTGCACAATACTCCATGGGAAGAAGATAGTAAGGTGTTTCAGATGAAAACCAGAATACCTTCCCTATTGTGCTTTTCTTGTTTCAATATTTTTGTTATGTTTCCATATGTTTGTAAGCGTTTGGAAAATAGCCCAGAAAGTTATAAAATAAGTATATATAGTAAGGGCTTTGATGGAGATCGTTTTTAAAGAAAACCAGAAGAATAATTCCACAAGGTTCCTGAAATCCACAACAGACAAAGGTAAGAACATTTGAAAGGGGTTTATTTAATTGGTGCATCTAATTTATTCTACCTGTCAAAACAATTCTCGCACTATTCATTCTGCGCTTTTATTTGCTCTAAGTATTATTTTATTTGCACAAGTCAATGACCAGCGGCGTCTTTTACAACAAGGTTAAAAGTAGTAGGAAATTGTATTACCAAGAGCTTGCGGTCTGTTAAATGTGGATGACTTAGGCTGTGGTTGCCCTGGGCATTGCAAAGGACTAACCTTTTCCATGTTGGCCTCGGCATGTCATCGAGGAGCTAGTAAATCTACAAGTATTCCGAAATATGTTTTGTTTTTTAATAAAGGGCTAATACTTTAACCATATCTGTGCCAGACAGATTTCTTTGCAAAAATGGTGTGTTGCCCTCTGGCACCTATAAGCTTAAAAGCATGTCATAAAGTACACATGAATTAGTAATTATTATTAAAGCTCACTTTGTGGTGTCTCAACTACATAGTCTTCTTCTTATTAAAAAATATATTTTAAACTCAAACCAGTTCATTCTTACAGCCCCAATAAATAAGCATTTGCCGGGACAGCTGTAAATCTGCTTATCAGGGCTCTTCCTGCCAAATCAGAACAGTTGGTAGCTCCAGACACAGGGTGTTCTTCTACAAAAGACCCACCAATATCATGCATTTAGAAGAACTGATAAACAATACCGTCAACAGCAATTTAGAAGACAATAGGAAGGTTGAACTATTTGTTAGATTCTCTTGCATCTATGTTGTCAAACAGGCAAAAAAACATTAGTGATGACCCTGAAACCTCCTGGGCATCACCACTGCCTGCCATGCATATTCCTGGTTGATGGAATAACTAAGCCACAATGCCATACTATGTCTTTCCCAGTCACTGAAACAGAGGAAGAACTTGTCAAGAAAGAATATAGAGATATATAGATATCTAGTCTGCCCTTTTTGAAACATTATTTACTTCTTGAGGATATCATGCTTGTTTTAATTATTTTACTGTGATTGTATTTACTACATCCACTGGTGGTCTATTTCAGGTATCTACACTGTGTGTGGACATTTGTACTACCCTTTTTAAATTATTCACTGTATGATCAATGACAGTCCCGGTCTGGCCAAACGTCGCACCTTTTTGATGCAGGATCTTCAAAGCAACAGTCTGTATAGTGAGTGATAGGGTTCTTTTAAAGTGAATCGGCAAGTATAGCACAATAAATACTGTAAACTCTATTTATACCCACAAAAAACCCTAAAAAAGTTATATTGATCTCGAAAGTAATTTTATAATTCTCTACCATCTAATAATACAGTCAGCCCTTCATCATATGTACTCTTATGCAGTTAACTTACATGTATGCCCAAGTTGATGAAATGCCAGACACATGATTAGTTATCTTGTTGACCTCGTTAATAAGTGATGCTGTTTTGAATGATGATTGGTGAAATTTAATAAGTAATATCACATTTAAGAAAGTTTAAATAAGGAGGGCAACAAAAATCACATCACCTTACCATTAATGGAAAGGTCCAATCAGCACAAACATTCCATTGGTTACTATGGCGATAAGACCATTCTTAAATAGGAACTGCTTTGCTCTTCATTTGGCTATTCTTCCGTTTTTCAGTAAACAAGATTATCGTATAATTGTATTATCTTTTAAAATACATAATTATTAGGATTATTGTAGGAACAATTGTCATTGTTAAACTGTTCTTACAAAATTTCCAGAAAATGATAGAACTATTGATCTTATTTTATCTATGGCCCAGTTAAGCTTTTGATTTTTTAAAAATTTTCTTTATCATTTCCCAGCAAAATACTGTTTGTTTGTTTTTTAGATTTAACTGTAAATGTATTTTACTTAATTTCAACCATTGCTCTGTGACCCTCAATAGTAAATAAACCACTTTGAGTTTGTCACTTTGAAGAAAGTGCTTTGGTTTAAATGGGGGATAGAGATTTATCACACTGTGTTCTATTTTTAGAGCAAGCATTAGAATTCACAGGAAAAGACAAATCCCGTTTGATAAATCTTCCTCATAAATGATTTTCCAGCCTGACAATTGTGTCTGAGACGCTGCCTGCAAATCATTAGGGGTTTCTGCGAGGCGGCAGACTGTGAATGTTAGAGTTTTGCTTAAATCATAAAGGGAAACTTAAAGTGACTTGTATCTACTTAAGAATAAATGCTCATATACTCCATTTTTACGCTTGTGACTGGAATATATATAGAATAATTACCATTGTTCATTATCGTATAAATTATCAGCATAATTTAAAATTTTAAACACTTAAACGTTAAAATAGGATACATTGAAAAATGCATATGTTGCCATTTTATTGTAACAGTAAATACTGAATGACAGTACCTCAATATGTATTTTTCAATAAATAATGCTTTTCTTTATTTTCAAGCATTTTAGCATTTTTCTAATGTACCAAAATATTCATTTTTTGGGAAAGCCTTGTCTGCATACCACATCTTCTAAACCAGGCGTATTCTTTTTTGGCAGTTTGAAGTGCTATGTGATTGGTCTGAAGTTCTGTCTATCACAGCTAAGCACTGATGTGAGCATGCTCAATCAGGCAATAGAGCAATACAATGAAGGTTACTTGTACACTAATAAGGTGTAGCAGTGGTTGTTGAACTAGATTATGTGGTGGAATAAAACTCAAATATGGCATCTACCTCTTGGCTACAGTAGCTCACCCAAAGAAGCTAATGATATGTGGTGCAGTGGACAGATTATCCATTAGAACACAGGATTATGTGATGCCCTGGGACCCATAGATATGTGCCTTGTGTGCCTAATGGATAATCTGGCTCTCTCCCTACCCACTTTGCATTTTAAGCGGGGATAACCTTGCTCTGTGCATGACTCTACACTTTTTCCATCTACCACATAGAGCAGATACAAACCAGCTGTTTGGGGACACGGACAAGCTCTGGCAAAGATGGCACAGACAGGCTGTTTGGGGGCTATGACAAGCTGTTTGGTGGCAACAATGTCACAAGCAGTCAGTTTGGGGGTACTGACAAGCTGTTTGGGGCAAAGATGGCACAGGCAAACTGGCGGCACAGATCGCACAGACAAGCTGTTTGGGGACAAAGATGGCAAAGACAAACTTTGTCAGCTAAGATGGCACTGATACATTGTTTGTGGGCTAAGATGGCACTGATAACCTGTTTGACAAGACAAAGGTAGCACTCACAAGCTGTTTGGGGGAAAAGCTGGCACTGTGGGACATGTTGCTTGGTTTTAATTGATTGCAGCTGAACTAAGTACACTTAAATATGTTCTCTCTAAATTCAGCAGATTGCATCAAAGTTTTGTTGTTTTGTCACAACAAAGGAGTCAACTACTTATGCCATCCAGGGTTCTTTTTTTAGGTTTTTTTTTACATTTATATGTATTTTTCCTTAACATAGTTTAATATATCAATGAAAAAATCTATATTAAATTCAGATTGTAACAAAATAATTATAAAGGGCAAACATTTACAGAAGACACTACATTTATTTTGTGCTACACGCTCTTACCTGATTTCCACATAGCTGCCAACATGTCGGACAGCCAAACATTTGTCCCAGTTGTTGGCTGTCCTGGCAAATGTCACATTTAGTGCGCACACAATGCCAAAATCAGCTGGTAAACTTGGCATGTTCCTGGTTACCACATAACCAAGTTTTACTGCAGATGGACAGAAATAGACAAACCGTGGTATTATAGTCAATCACACCTGGAGCACCTACCCATGTGTGTGAATCATCCAAGCAACCTAATTAAATTAGTGGTCCTCCACCCTTTGTTAGGGAAAGTGTCAGAAGTTCACTAGGTGAACACCCAAGTTGTAGGCGAGCTTAGATCAGGTTAGCCATGTCAGCTCTCCCACTGAGGCCAACCTCGCAAAGATTTCTTGCCATTTATACTTAATTTCCAGGATGACATTTAAGAAGTATCAATGATTTATGTGTACGTTATCCACGGTCAAGTCAGCCTGTTGTAGAAGAAACGTGCCAGGGCTGGCTTTGCATAATGAATAGTATAGCTGGTGCGATCAAATGTCTTACACAACTCACTGTTTAATGAATAAACCTGGTGTTTGCCAAAAGAGAATGTGATTATGTCTCTCAAACATCTGCATCCCAGAAGCTTTGTTTTAACGACTACTGCTATTAACTACTATGTGTTAGTTGTAGTTTCTAGTTTAATAGAAATTCAGAGTTAATCTCTTATATTAATTGACATAACCTATTATGCATTTAGTAGATGGACAGCAGATATTAGCATCAGCAGTAACATATTATAGCATAGGATAACTGGGCCTAGAGCAGCCGGTCCGGGAGCTCTTGTTCTTTTGTTAACAGGGCACAACATCCAGCAGGGCGATCAGGCTTCTCGGAGTTGCTACAGATCAATGTGACAGTTGGTTTACTTAGAAATCTCCCTTGTAACCAACCGATTTACAAAAGGAAGGCTTATGACCATACCAGGGAACTCTCCATTATACCCATAGACCTGCTCCTCTGTTACGCCTACTGTTCTGGGTCCCAGGTATGCCTATGCCTAGCCAGCGCAGAACGCCAAAGTATCTACCCTACGTAACCTTCTAAGGTGAACTGCCACGATATTATGTCATATTCTGGGACACAAAGGATGCGTAGTGCAAAGAAGAGGAATCACTTTGTTAAAGTAAGTCCTGGGGACTTAAGTGTATGCATTGGCTTGGGTGTCAAAGAAGACTAATAGCAGGTACATAATTAAGCCGTGGTCTTCTGGGTGTGATTTCTTTGAAACAACAGTTTAATCGAGGTTAAGCAAGATCAGGTTGCAAAACTACCAATGTTCTAATCACATGGATATACACCAATCGGAACATGGGGTCTGTCTATACAATTAAACATGAAATTGTATTTATTATTACAGGGAAGATAAAAGGGAGAACATTCCATTTTATCAAACAATAAATGCACAAAGGCAAGTCTGAACAGCCGACCGGTTGCCTGAAAGAATGCTTAATATAAGTTTATGTTCACACATCTGCCTTTAATCACTTGTTAGTGATTATAGTAATTATTTATAGCAATCAGTCTGATTTCAAACATAGGTTTATTTGTACCAGTTTTATTTCTTACATGTTTACATATAAATAAAATCATGGGTTTTAATGTTTAGGTATAGGATAACACTTTTTTCTAAAGTAACGCACGTGTTTTATCTTGCTGATTTCTTAGGGAAGCTGCGTAATACAAACCATTCTATATTATCTATTACATTTAATCACTTTTGTTTGGTTTGCACAAAATGAACACTAAGACACGTACTGATTTTGACATCCCTGATCTATGTATTATTCTTAGTATTTTTCCAAAAATAGTGATGACCCAACATGGATTTTTTTTTGACATCACAGTCCCTTTAATAGAAATATATTATATTTTATAGAATGTTCTACAATCGTTTCTCCTGAATTTGTATTTTTACCACCATAACAACCAATTAAATGGTCCATTCTAGCAGAAAGAGTCCACTGGTTGCTATGGTGATAGGACCAGTTTTTCAAACTTTACACTAGGTTGTTTCTTTTATACATAACCCCCATCATGAGATCTCAACTGTCCAGTAAAGTTATGATATATTTATCTTACTTATATATAAGAAGCAGCGATTGTCAGTGAACGTGCTACACAATAGACAAAGACACGTTCGTCTATTTTATATTCCATGATGCCTTTCACATTTTATGCAATAAATGACAAAACGTGGCAGCCCATTACGATTAACAAGTAGTTTAATCTACTTGTATTTATATGCTAATGTCTGATGCTTCTTTTACAAGCTTTTTCATTTGTATTGAGATGTTATAACCTCTTGAGTGTATTAAAATGCCTAAAGGTTCAGTGACAAAGCTAAGGCATTAAGTCAGAGAAATGTTTTTACAATAATTGTGTAACAATAAAACTAACCTAGCCTCCTATTTTCTTCCCAAAAATGTCACTGTTTCACCTAAAACATCAAATACAAACAAGGGTTTTAAATGTATTTGCTGTTAATTATCATTTTTGTTGTTGATAGTTCTTGCTACTGCAGTTTGCAGACACAACCCTTTTTGAGCTTCTATTTCATTTTTCATGAAGTTCTGTAGAACTGGTTATTAATCAAAGACAAAGTAAAACAAACATATGGAATTGAGAATCTATATAAAAGCCCTGTAGATCTTAAGGCATTTTGCAAATGTATGCTATTTTGGTGATCAATTCCGTCTTAGCCCCCGAAGACAGTACCCTTTTAGCTATGTGTGATGCAGGAACTAGAAGCACGCGGAAGGGTTTATATTTCGATCTAAGGCAACGATAACTAAGCGCACCTAAAACAATGCACCATTCCAAAATAAGAACTTAAACACAGATTGCTCTCTAGTTAAGGGAATGTTAACTAAATATGCTGTATGGTTTCACATTATTGTTGGAATAGATGTATTTTCATAAAAAACAGTTGCTTATTTATAATAAGGGTTAACCGCACAGAACAAACTCTAAAATGTGTAGCAGAGGAGTGTAATAACCACAACCATCTCTTAGCATTGTTGATGTTTTTTTGTTTTTATAAAACACCAATATATTCCACAGAGCTGTACAATCATCATAGGGACCCTTAGCGATAAGTGGTTTTGTGCTCAAACAAGTGATGGATGAAATGTACACAAAGCAACTGAATATGTATGTTCATTTGTACCATTGAATACGTATTCCAGGAACACAAAATTAAATCTGTTTAATATATGGCATAGGTCTTTTATTCTCTTTCTACGATGAGAGGGTTGATTAATTATTGAGCCCTAAGCAGCTGATTCATTAAGCACCACCTTAATGTACAATGTGGAGACTCGTTATGAGTCATCAAATAAGTTAGAGGCGTCAAAGTTCTCTTTCAAAGATTATTTCAAATAAATGATATTAGAACAATAAAATGAACCGTAAATCCTAGATTCTGTAAAAGATGTCTAAACAAATTGTTACATTTATTAATTAATGTTTTTGTTTTTTTAATCCTGGAAAAGTAATTCATTGTATTGTGAGAGAGGTTTCTGTTCATTCTTTGGATAATTAAAATTGTATGTACTATTGTGTCTGATGTTGCCAGTTTCAATATTGTGTGATATATTTTACGGTCTTGACAAGTCTATTACAATGAAACTCCAAAAGTTACTTTGTTAAGAATTATGGTTTCTCCTTTATTCTTGAGTAAGGATTTATAATACCGTTATATAAGTTATGGTGGGTAAAAGGTGATGGAAACCCTTACATTTAAATTTAAGGGGTAGTAAAAGTATTATAATTTTTCCCTCAGAAATCTCATGGTGCTGCCACAACCACAAGGCATTCTGGGTAGGCGCATGCAAATAATGTTAACAATTATCACCTTTGCCTCTATATGTACTTTATACATGGATCCCTTGAAACTAATTGCCCGCTGCACAAGACAGCCTTTAGACAAAACTCAGGAAGAGGTCTTTATAAGGAATAAGGATATATAAGGAAGACTCTCTGACTCCTGGGCTCTTTTAATTGACAAATTGAAGAGTTCTGTTTCCTGTCCAGAGCCAGAGAGCAAATGGTGACGGATAGCAAGGTGAGATGAGTCTCTGTTGTGAGCTCAACTGTATCAGTAAGAGTTAAACAGTAGCTTGCTGAAGGTGTTCCAAAGTCTCAATTTGAAATTGGTAAATAGACTCTACAGGGCACATTGTACATATTATGCATTCAGAAATGGGTGTTATGTAGATCCCTAAAACCCAACATTTAAACAGGAGCAGCTTAAATAGCCGATACTGTTACCTATGTGCACAGCCACATAACTTCCAAGTCTCACAATTTCGTTATTTCATACAAACGTCCGAAAACGAGGAGGGATCTGTAGAGAAAGAGAAGCAATTGTTCGCCTTTCTCCACAAAAGTTTATCTGCATTATTCTGGCCTCTTAAAGTATTTCCAGCCTCTCCCCATTCCTCGAATTGGAGTGGATGCGCGCGGAGGCTAGGCTCTTTTGCGGAAGCGCTCTGGGAGGCATGGTTAATAGAGCAGATAGTGGGAAACAGATAGGGCAAGAAACAAGATTAGTGGTCCAAAAACTAATGGACCAAAAAAAAAAAAAATACAAAATCCAAATAGTTTTTGGACCATGTCTAATAAGGAATGGGCAAGTTTACATTGGGTATAGTTGCCTGTAGCTTTTCTACCTATGTAAAGAACTGAGGTATAGCTGTCAACCACTTCTTTAACACTGTGTTTATCTTTTATATGTACTATGTATGTAACATTATGTCATTACGAGCCATAACCCTTAACTGGATCTGACAAGGGTGATGGGAGCTGCAGTGCCACATTCATTCATTCAACCCTGAGTAAATCAGTACCTTTGTAAAGCTGTCCTCTGGTTATATAGTTGGAAGATCTGGATGGTTCACTTGCTGCTTATCAACATTCTCTCAATGGGTGCATCTTCAGGACATGCCTGGCCTTGTCTTATACAAATTGCATGATCTGGGCTGATCCACTGTGTGGAACAAATGGCGAAAAGATTGTAGATGTAGCACCCTCCTTACAAACAATATTCAGAATCGTGGGAGAATTATTATACAAGGTGTGGCATGGTATTAACCAGGTAAATGTATAATCTGCCCACATTAACTTACATATAGGATGATTACAATTTTCCTTGATCTTTATTGTTTCACTGTAAACACTTTAGAATTTTTGTAGATAATGCCCTAGTTCCCCCTTTTTTTTTAGGAGATCAAAATGTTTGCTAGGTACAAGTTTGATTTATAGATCACCAGGAGGTTCTGTAAAGCTATAACAATAGGGGAGAGTGAAAACTAACAATAACATTAACATTGAGAGTATACAAAACTGACAATAACATAAACACACGTTATGACATACTGGTACAGAAGAGGGACTCTTGCAAGCTTAAAATAGGGAGGTCCACCTTTTGGTCAGCTCTACCTACAGTTCAGTAGTTTTCACTGCAGACTTTAGAAAATAAAAAAGAGTTTGCATTGACCATTATCCATACGTGACAAGTGGAATGATGAACATAGCATAACTTTGTCAGCCGATACATGTCTTATATGAAATTACTGGTAACACAGTTGCAAATCAGATGCCATACTCTCCCACCTCCAGAGAAACATCACAAAGCAATCCATCAATTCTGTTATGCAAAAGAAGATTGCCTCAGCTGCTGAATGAATTTAAATTTGACCGTAATTGCATTCAAAAGAAAGTCTAACACACTTAACATTATAACTTTCTTCCGAAAGAGACAGCCCATCTTTTAAATAATCAGAAGGAGCCGGCAGAGTTTTGTATTCCCTTTGGCAGTAGCATTGCAGTATATATTATTCATTTAGGCATCCGTTTTCGAGCAAGATTTAATGCCACCAGCTATTGCTGAGTTATTGATACCACTCAGGAACAGGTTAGGTGCACTGAATCCTATGATATCAATTATTTGACACTATACAATCCTTATATATGCATGCTAAGGATAGGAACATAACAGACACCCTCTACATTATTGGAAGCATGGTAATGAATTTTTCAATGTTGAGTAATTTATTGACCTCTGGTTATATTTTGTTTTTTATACTATTGCTCAACATTGTTTGCAGACAGATCCATTTTCCTATGTACTTTTACATTTCTTTATCCTGCCACCAGCTTGTTTTTACTTCCCTTCTCCAATCTTCTTACTCATACTGTTCATCTCACTGTCCCCATGCTAAACCTATGTCCTTCCCAATCTCCTTCACCCTACTTTCTCACCTTATTCACTTCTCTTCTATAATCTGCTGCATATCCTCTTGCCCTTCTCGCATTTCACATTAGCCCATTACCACCTATATCTCTCTTCTATGTCCTGCCTATGCCCCTGGGGGTTATTTATGTTTCTAGTCAAGTTTCACATAGACGTGTCTGCTCACAAAAATGAACTCAAGCATGGTTACACTCGACTCGAGATTTGATTAAAAACTTAATACCACTAAGTAATACCAGTAGGTCAGCCGAAGTAGATGACAAGCTCAACCACTCAACAAACAAAACAGGCCTAACTGGACTAACAAAACAGGCTCAACCTCTCAAACCTACCCAAAACAAACTTGACTGAGAGACACAATGATCAACTTAACAACTGTCTTTTTAACTCAATGGTAACTCCATCTCATGCAATGTTCAACTCTACTCAACTAGAAAGGAACTCATTTTTTGTCATTAGACAACCTTCTACCGAGTTGGCTTTGAAAAAGTGGTCTCGTGTTAATTCAGCTGAATAACCTCTCTGTGCATTGACTGACTACTCCATAATTAGATCTGGCTGTCCTTCACTTTTCAATCCCAACACCCTCACAATGCCTTTTTCTCTGCTCCCCAACATGCTGCTCCTTTTGCACCATTCTATCTCCCTTCCTCTTTTGACCTGAATTAATTTTGGGACAGGTATTCTATATAACTGATAACTTAAAGGTGCACATTTTGATGTTTGTTAAAAATAATGTTTTGCATGGTAATAACTAATCACTGAACTCATTAGTGGTATTCATCGAAAAAGTCTTTGAGTTTCTTAAAACAGTGCATCATTTTACGTCAAATGGGTCTTGGTGTCACAGCAATTTGGTTGTCAATGAATTTAAATATTAAGAACGTTGAGCAAGGGTGTCAGTTTCTAGCATAGTGTGGATTTTATTTTGAAAACTGTGTGGAAGACAAAGATTTGAGTCCTGTACCTGTAGATATACCTTACAGCAAAGAGCAGTTAAGGGTTACATAGAAAATGTTCTGATTAAAGAGATTTTAGAAACCATATGAAAGCAGCAGAGGTATAAGTTCCACAGGGCAGCTCCGTATTGTCCTGTTGCTACCACTTCTAGAAGAGGTTTATTCAAACTTTGTTTCTCTAAACTGGGTCGCAAGATGCCCTTCACTGGGTGGCTCCAGTGCACTCACTTTGCCCTTAATGTATTGAGCTCTGCATTGTACTATGGAATTTACTAATGTTATAACAAATTTCTATAGTAATGAAGTGTTTGAAGAACACTATTGCAGAAGATTCTCCTGAATAAATGGCTTTTGTTATGTCCCTATTGGCTACTGATCAAATATGCTTCTCCAGAATCATGGGTCAGGAGAATAAAATTAATTTCCCTAGGGCCATAATTGTGCCAGAATTTTACAGTTTCCATAATTAGCATGTGGTGAAAAAAATGACAGCCATTTCTATAATCAACATAGGGTAACTGTGCAAGTTCTTGTGACTTGTCTTTCTACTACTCTCCGGTATAAGCGTGTAACCCGAATCCTATAGATACATGATGTATGGAGGATAAGAAGAGTAGATTGTAACACCCCAAACATTAGTAATGCAATATCAGCCAACTGACAGCATTACTCTTATTTTTCAATATATTTTCTAACTTTTTCATTTGACGTAGTTGGGATCCTTCAGGTTAGACCATTAATATATTCCTATGTTTCCTTGACTGTGTGGATGAGCTTTTGTAGGAACCATCTGTATCACATACCGTTCTGCTGGTTGTTCTATAGCTAAAAATGCCAATGAAGCTGAAAGAACATAATTTTGTGATTATGTTGCTACTATGATATTCTTGAATTATTAGTACTTGATTGAACCATCTGTCAGATGTCCCTGGTGGGGCATTATAAGGTTCCTAAATGTAAATTGAATAGTTTTTGAGTAACCCAGAACTATTGTCTTCGACAAATACCCTCTAAGTGGTGATAGGATAAAGTTCTTATATTGAGTTGTCTATATGTGAAAAATAACATAAAATCTAACTTAATACAAGTTGGTGAAGAGAACTTAGAGTCGGTTTGGGTTACAGTACAATTTGGCAAAAGTAAAGTAACTCGCATAGGTGTGATTTATAGACCCCCAGGACAAGTAGAAGAACTCGATAATCTACTAGTGGAGGAAATAGCTAAAATGACAGTGAAGGGGGATGTTATAATCATGGGTGACTTTAATCTCCCTGATGTGAACTGGAAAACGAAAGTAGCTGGTTGTACCAGGAGTGCGGATATTCTAAACTCCTTATTGGGATTATCTTTAAAACAGGTGGTTGAGGAACCAACTCGTAAGGAGGCCACATTGGATTTAGTGTTCACAAATGGAGATTTGTTAACAGATATTTCTGTAGGTGAAAGTTTGGGATCTAGTGATCATCAGTCTGTGTGGTTTAATATACGAACAGTGACTGAGTCACACCACACAAAAACAAAAGTTTTAGATTTTAGAAAAGCTGACTTTTCTAAAATTAGAAAATGTATAGAGGAGTCATTATCAGACTGGCACAATTTAAATGGTGTTCAGGAGAAATGGGATTTTGTAAAAGCTGTTTTATCGAAGATAACAGAAAATTGTATTAGGTTGGTCAGTAAGAGTAAAAAATTAAGGAAACCGCTGTGGTACTCTGCAGAAGTGGCCAAAATCGTGAAAGACAAGAAGTTAGCCTTTAGTAGATACAAAAATACCCAAAGTGAGGAAGATAGACAGATCTATAAAATTAGGCAGAAAGAGGCAAAGAAAGTTATAAAAACTGCCAAATCACAGGCAGAAGAGCGAATTGCCCTATCAGTAAAAAATGGAGATAAAACATTTTTTAGATATATAAATGAGAAAAGGAAAGTTAAACAAGGATTAGTTAGACTAAAAACAAAAGGCATATATGTAGAAGAGGTAAAGGTTTAGCTGACTGCCTCAATGAATATTTCTGTTCAGTTTTTACAAATGAGAATGATGGAATGGGACCTCAGTTGGGAAAAAAAGACTGAATCATTTGAAATATGTGAGTTTATCGAGGCGGAGGTTTTACTTCAGTTGTCTAAGGTAAAGACAAATAAGTCGATGGGGCCTGATGGGATACACCCCAAGTTATTAAAAGAGCTTGGGGGTGTACTAGCAAAACCGTTAACTGATATATTTAACGAATCATTGGTAACGGGAGTTGTCCCTGGGGATTGGAAAGTAGCGAATGTTGTGCCTATACACAAAAAAGGCAGTAGGGAGGAGTCGGGCATCTACAGACCAGTTAGTCTTACATCTGTAGTGGGAAAATTAATGGAAACTATGTTAAAGGAAAGGATTGTTGAACATCTGAAGTCACATGGCTTTCAAGATCAAAAACAACATGGGTTTTCCTCAGGAAGATCTTGCCAAACAAATCTTATTGATTTTTTTGATTGGGTGACTAAAGTAATTGATCAAGGTGGTGCAGTAGACATTGCGTATCTGGATTTCAGTAAGGCCTTTGACACTGTCCCACATAGAAGACTTATAAATAAACTGCAATCTCTGGGTTTAGATCCCAATGTTGTTGAATGGATTAAGTAGTGGCTGAGTGACAGAAAACAGAGGGTTGTAGTCAATGGCGTATATACAGAACAAGGTCTTGTTACCAGTGGGATACCTCAGGGATCTGTACTTGGACCCATTCTCTTTAATATTTTTATTATTGATATTGCAGATGGTCTTGATGGAAATGTATGTTTATTTGCCGACGACACAAAAATTTGCAACAGGGTTGATGTTCCTGGAGGAAGAAGCCAAATGGCAAACGATCTAGGTAAGCTGGAAAAATGGTCAGAGCTGTGGCAATTGGCATTTAACGTGGATAAATGCAAAGTAATGCACCTGGGGCATAAAAACCCAAGGGCAGAGTATAGACTATTTGGTACTGTCCTAACCTCAACGTGTGAGGAAAGGGATTTAGGGGTAATTATTTCTGAGGATTTAAAGGTAGGTAGACAATGCAGTAGAGCAGCAGGTAATGCTAGCAGAATGCTTGGTTGTATAGTGAGAGGTATTAGCAGTAGGAAGAGGGAAGTGCTCATGCCGCTGTACAGATCACTGGTGAGACCTCACTTGGAGTATTGTGTACAGTACTGGAGACCATATCTCCAGAAGGATATAGATATGTTGGAGAAAGTGCAGAGAAGGGCTACTAAAATGGTTTATGGATTACAAAATAAACCTTACCAGGACAGGTTAAAGGATCTTAACCTATATAGCCTGGAAAAAAGACGGGACAGGGGGGATATGATAGAAACATTTAAATACTTAAAGGGAATCAACAAAGTAAAGGAAGAAAGTTTATTTAAAAGAAGAAATAAAACCGCAACAAGAGGACACAAGCATAAACTAGAGGGGCAAAGGTTTAATGGTAACATCAGAAAATATTACTTTACGGAAAGGGTAGTGGACGCATGGAATAGCCTCCCAGTGGAAGTGGTAGATGTTAATACAGTAAAGTCATTTAAGCAAGCATGGGATAGGCATAATGCCAAGCTAGATATAGGATAAGGGCAAGTACTAAAGGAGAGTACTCAGAGGTTGGGCAGACTGGATGGGCCTTCTGGCTCTTATCTGCCGTCACTTTCTATGTTTCTATTATGCACTGTCCACTATTAATGGAAACAGTAGCACCAGCAGGCTCCACACTATATTGTGAAGATAAATATTCAGATCTATTATGTTTGTTATTTTTCTGTAGTTTGCATGGCTGGTGGAATCTAGTTTCATGCTTTGCAAATTACATTATTATTATTATTATTATTACAATGAGAAGTATAATCCAGACACCATGGACAGGGATAGACTGTTTTAGAAAAATATCTGTCGAAGTCTTCATGGAAACTACACTGATGACAAACATTGAGAAACAAAGTGTTTTATATATAGAAGTTTTTAGATTAACTCTAAAAAAAGTTCATAATTATGGATAAGCCGCAATTTGTCTGTTCCCTGTTGTCCTTGGATAAACTGCTGAAATATGTAATACACTTTATTTGAGTTTAGGTTCTGTAACTTGCTAACTCTTGGGTTTTAGTGGGGATTATAGCATGACTTGCTTCTCTCCATATATTATTGCTTTGAGCAAAAGAGTATTGAGGCACAGTGAGGTCTTTGTCATGTCAGCGACCTGTCAATCTACACGCTTGCAGACAGAAAATAACATGCTTTATAGTTTATACACAGACATCTTTCTCAGCATCGCTCACCCTGCCAAAACACAATATCATATAGCAAAACCTTGTTTTCCATAACGTCTTTTCTAACCAAGGTTCTGAGAGAGACATTATGATCTGATTATGAATTTTGTTAATTACATGCATTCTTGTCAAAAATAAAATCTTGCTGCGTTTCTTGGTATCACAAAAATTGTAAAAATGGCTGTATTAATAATAAGCAAAACACCAAAAAGTAGCCTATACTTGCTACTTTCTTGTGTTTTAAAACTGGTCGCTGTGTGCTCAGCATACTTAGCATTGTACATTTTTAAATATCATTGTTTATTTTAAGTAAAGTATCTAGACATTTTCCACTCCAGCCATACTTTATAAACCGCCGACCCAATACTTCATTACCCAATTGTTCCATCTAGATGAAGTTAAATTGCCACTGGGTCCTAGGAGGATATCACCCACCTCTATACAGCTAGCAGTGGCCTCACATAGGTTATATGTTGTCTAATAAAAAAGGTTCCATTTACTCTGTATCCCTTCTCTCTGCTGCACCAGGTTTCTCTGGATTTTATAATTCATAAGATCTTTCTATGTTTCCTGCAACTAACTTAAGCTGTTTGGCTTAATGGTTATTTCCATTAATATTTAAAAATCTTGAATTTGCTATTTTGGACTTACTTCAGACCTATATAGACTACGATAAAGCTAATTATTCCAATGACCTTCTCTGGGCTGTTCAGGGCTCCCTTGGAGACTTCCTACTGAAATGTTACAATGTTCCAAGCTTTTAAGGCTCGGTAATTTCACAATAATTTGAAGCAATCAGGGAACGATATGCCAGGGTACAGGACAGTCAGTCTGTGGGAGGCCACAAACAAAGAAAAGGAATCCCAGCACTCCAAACAGCTTCTAGTCTCTAGGACACTATATTAAGCGAGAGCAAACAAAAGCAAAGTTTCGGCCAAATAGGGCCTTTGTCAAGCTAACACTTCACTCCAAATCACACCCTTAAGTATTGAGTATAATTCTATACAATCCAATCAGGTTCAGTAAAAAGTCACACCAAGTAATGCAAACAATTAGTGATAATTACTTATCTTATTTAAAAAAAAATCACCAAGTGATTTAAAAACATCAAATAATTAAAATGTTTACATCTACATTATACAGTATATTACAAATAATCAGACATTAATAGCACATATTCATCAAATCCTAAGTAAATACCTTGTGTCTCCATAGCTTAATCTCTTCCTGTTGCCCTTCTGCCAAAGTCTGATCATGTGACCAGACCAAACCATATGATTGCATGATGACATCATGCCAAAAAAAACAAAAACAAAAAGATTAGGTATTCCTAGGCGGTCTCCCATCCAGGTGCTAACCAGTTCCAATCCTGCTTAGCTTCTGAGATCCAACGAGATCAGGCGCATGCAGGATGGGATTGCTTAAAAACTTATGCCATCAAATCTCCCAAAAAGGGGAAGACGGTGTATCGGCAGAACGGTCATCAGGACGACCAAGTACATATAATGTAGACACAATCATTTAATAACATTAAAGAGCCACAGCAATAAAGTAAAATTGGAAGAAAAAAAAAAGAAAAATAAATACTGCGAGCAAATATGCAATTAAAGTATATACCCATATTAGTCCATATTCTGAACAAAGTGCAGATTTAAGTGTATTAAAATATTAAGCATATGAATTTAAAAAGTTTATCAAAAAATACAATTAATAAAGGAGTGTAATATTTTCTACAAAAAAATTATTAAAAATAATGATATTAAATCACATATATATGAAAGTGTAAAAATCATGTCAAATAGACAAATATATATCGCTAGACATGTGTCCTCTTATACCTCTTAATATCCCTATATTACATCATACATATAAAGTGATAATGTGTACTATGTTACACATTTAAAGTGACAGTGTATTAAAGTGAACCAAATTTGGCAAGTGTATAAAATTAAAACTTATAAAATTGTTTCAATAAAAATGTATAAGAAATCTTAATACTAAATGGAAAAGTAGAACACCTGCATATTATTGCTCGAAGATGAGAGTCTGTGAAGTTCTAAAAGTGAACCAGCACCAATTTTCATCAAATAATCTGTGAAAAACATAAAAAGGTTAATTACTATCAAAAATATCAATAAAAGTTTACTAAAAAATTTTGAAAACATACAATAGAAACACTGATCAAGGGGGTTTATAGAAGAATGCCCTGGTAAGCAGTATGTACTTAATGCTCATACAGTACAGTCCTCATAAAACGCTAATACAACATCGATAATTTAAAAGAATGATTACAAAACTATTTTTTTCATCTTAAATATAAATGTGTCAAAATGTATGTGTCAATATGTTTGAGACGTAAAGAGAAATCATTGTCTGACCCAGGGTTTCTATTGCCCTTGGTGAAGTATCTCTGTCACCCCCTTTTACATGTACCTACCTGTTAACATGAGAGAGACCCTCAAAGTGGCACCCCCCTTCCAGCACAGCCTCCTAGGTTTCCTAGGTAGAGCCAGCCATATTTCCAATTCTTTGAGCACTTGCACATTCTATTAACCCCTTAAGGACAATAGGTGGTAGCTAAACCCATTGAAAACAATGCATTTTGAGCCCATACATGTACGGGCTTTGTCATTAAGGGGTTAACAAATATAACGACTCTGCCCCTTCTGGGGAAAGTTGTTTAATCTGGCCCTTGTGCTATAACTTCTAAAGACTAAGGGAATTAGGGAAACATTCCATCAGATCAAATGTATTGGAGATTTTGAACAGACGTTATCGTTCTTCGGATTTTTCTATGTATTTATATCAATGTACAGAATGCAGGCGAAAGCAAGAATTTATGAATAGCCACTGATTTTCTACACAAGAGCTCCTAATGTACTTTGCATTTGTTGTTATCTAAAAAGAAATACTCTACTGAATTTCTGAAAAAAAGTTTTTTTTTATTCATTTATTACAATACCAAACTCTGCATTAATTTTTCTTTAAAGATGTTCTCATGATGTTTTCTAGCATCTGACATCCTCAAATATTTTAGAATTTAAATCTATTCCATTTAGAAGATTTTTTTTTTACATATATAGATATATCAAATTTTATCCTGGTCAAAGAACCAGACATATCTGGTATTTCCCCCAAATTGTACAGGATACTAAATCTCACTCAACAGCAAAATGCACATAACCTCTATACCATAAGGTTGTCTGTTAATAGCTAGAGAGAGAGGATCCCGTCCTGTTGATTCTGTGATGGCATGAAGGTACCTCAGATAAGGCTGAGGGGATCTCTATCATTGGGTCCTGCAAACATCTGCACTCTGTAAAGCCCATTGTACAGCTCTATGGAATATGATGGAGCTATATAAAACAATACATAATAACAATAAAGCACCACAATAGGATGTCATATACCAACATCCCATACTTTGCAGCTGTGCAAAGGTGCAAATCATGTAGATCTGTGTTCTGCCCTTCACTGGACCACCAGTGTTATGTCCTTTCTAAGGTCAATGTTTGAGGGTTCAATGATACAATGGGGTGGCATTAGGGAGTTGTTTTCATTTGTAGAGGGACTTTGTATTTGCTGGGTAGTGAGTGTTTTTGTTCATATGGTCAACTACCTTGCAGCAAAGGGCTGAATCATTATGATGGTGCCACCATATTTTTCCTTATTTTTCAGTGTATATTTTTGTTATCATATTAATTAGAATGGATTAAGTGAAGCAATAATCCATAAAAGTACTATATTATTCATAGATGTCACCCCTAGATAGGAGAGATAAGGGTATTGTATGTGGCAGGAGAACTAATAACAATTCTATCACCATAAGGAGATTAGATGTGCTTCACTTCATTCCAATTCGTAGCAGCACAGTTTTCAGGTGAAAGAAGAATGACATATTTGTCTCTGTTCCCGTTCATGTCGTTTCCATATTCAGACTGACGCCCGGCGTGCGTATTTAGCTGCCTGCCAAGCGTCGAGGCAACAAATTGCAGAAGCAACTTACTGAATTATAGATGGCCAGCATATAAAAAATTAAAAGCGACCAGGTGCACCTGACACTGATCTGTTTTTTTTCACAGATCTAAGCTGTTGGAAAGTCTCTCCAAAATAAAATACAGCTTTTTTTTTAGAAATATCGTAACTTTTATGACTATCAAGAGCCATATCTATTACCGCCACTCTTCTACATTTTCTGGTCCCTTTATTTATGGTTATACTTCTATACTATTCTATAAATATCGATGGAGTTGTTTTGAGCAGAGACTGCCCATAAGCTCCCAGACAGTCCCTATGGGTTGTGGATTGCTGGGGCTTTTTTTATATGCCATTTCTTTGTTTCTATAGTGCCGTGGGAATTCAGTGTGGCTGACAGAAATCCTTCTGCAGATTTTGGAAAGGTTAAACCTTTCAACCCAGTAACTATGTAAGTTTGGAGATGTTATTATGTTTCTTTGTAGGTACCTCCCTGCGCTGAACATATAACATGCCCCTGTTAGTAGGGACACTTGATTTTGGATACATTTACAAATAGAGGTATATTCATCACTCCATTTTTAATCATCAGGTGAATCATTCATTCATGCACATATAAAAAAATACATAAGTGTTTAGCATAAAACTGGCACACACTGAGAACTGATTAAAAATTACAAAGACCACTAGTCAGGGCCCCAATATTGCCATGGGCCCTTAATATATGCCTTGACTTAATTGTAGTTAATCCCAAATTTTACAGAAACAAAACACAAGTACTCATCCCCTTAATATTGCCAGTGCCATACTGAAGCTTACCAAGAGGTTGGCCCAATGTCAGCAGCTTGAAAGAGTTGGAAAAAATAATTGCCTTTAGAATCAGTGTTTAGAATCGCTTCTCGGCCTTTTGGCTAAGATCGAGTGTAGTACCCCTTTGTCGGGGGGGGGCACTGATCCTCTGGCCTTAGAGCCGGGAAAGCATGGAGCCTGAGGTGCTAAACCGCCCTGGCAGCAATGCCGGAGTCACCGTGTGCAGTATTGCAAACCGCTGCACTCGGTTAGCGCATGTTTTTCACTAGCGGTCCTCCTGCACTTTTTTCTTCTCTTGGTACCTTTTGGTCCAGGAGTTAGAATCCACTATTTTTGAACCTGGCTAGGCCAGAATTTATACAATCGCTACGTTTTACATGTGTGCCTATTAATTTTTTTCTGGACGTTTTTTTTTGATCCACAGCGGGGCCACGTTCACATTTTTGTTTCACGATTCTGTTACCACGTTTTTGGATCACTGTTTTCTTTTTGAGGCAGTGAAGCCTAAAGGGGGTCACTCCCTTGCAGGAGTGCCCTGAAGGTTAAAGGGGTCTCACCCTTCGAAGATCCGGCCCCCCATGGGCCCCCTTGTGGGAACCCAGAATCGTATCCTGGGCTTCTGATGCCTTATGGCACAGAACAGCACCTATGGAGCACACACCTCAGGTTCCAAAAATGTTTTTTTTTTTTTAAATCAAGTTTGTTTAACGTTTAATTATGGGGGCTGTCATGTCTCATGGTTTATTTTGTATTTTGATTTATATGCTGTTTGCTACTGGCTAGTATGTTATTTGTCCCTGCTGGGCTCCCTTAGTCAGGTTGTATTCAGCTAACCCCTCCCCTTTCCGGTAGATTCTGTGCTGTTAATTATACTGTCTGGTAGCAGCCATTTTTATGTGATTTGTTAGCAAGAACTACTGTCTTTTCACCTGCATATCTGTACATGTTTTCAAGGATTGTCAGCCTGAAGATTAAAACTTACTGATCCTCTTCTACATGTCAGTTTTGCTGAGTTGACACTGTCTGCTGAACTTTCATTGTGTGAGTACTGGTCAATACAGACTTAGCAGTTGGTCT
Organism: Spea bombifrons; assembly: GCF_027358695.1. Classification (NCBI taxonomy): domain Eukaryota; kingdom Metazoa; phylum Chordata; class Amphibia; order Anura; family Pelobatidae; genus Spea; species Spea bombifrons. The sequence goes on along the minus strand of NC_071095.1, from coordinate 41,805,507 downwards.
CAGGAACCCATATCTCACAGCTTTGTTAAGTGAGGCAGAATAGTGAAAAGACAGTTACAACTGCTAGCAACACAGCTTAGCAGCCCTATTGTACTGGACCTGTGTAGATTAGTATTACCTCTGTCTCATAAGCCTGTTAGACAGCCAGCTACCTCATCTGTGTGAAACATGGCAGAGAGAAGTAGCTCACTATCACCACAGGAAAAGCAACATGCCTCAAATGAGGAAATCATAGATGTCAATCCAGCTAGAAGCAAACGCAGCATAAGGCCTACCTGGAAGATCATTGAGGCACTTAAAGACATAAACTGTGAAACATTGCAACACATGGAATGGCTTTGGGAACAGGTGATGAGTTGTACCACCACTATCACACAGACCGCTTCTGATGTGTCATTACTAGAGGAAGCTCTAGGACAGCTCTCTACAGCACATTCACAATATCTTGCTCACAGCCAAATTTATGTCTCTAATTTACAGAAGATTAATTCAGAAGATGCTTTAAAGGAAATAGAACATTTCCAATGCCTTAATTCAGAAAGAGACAATTTAGTACATGAAACCAATGTAAAAGCCAAGGAGAGAATTGCTCAACTCCAAGAGATTGCTTCTCACACTTTGGCATCTAGCAAGCATTCAAAGCGCTCAAACTTCTCAAGGTCAAAATCCTCGCAATGTTCAAAGAGTTCAACACTCAACCAGCAGCTTATCCAAGCCCGTGCTAAAGCAGAGGCTACTAAGATACAGGCAGCCTTTGCGCAAAGGAAGGCTAAAATAGAAATGGTAGCTCTAGAGAAACAATGTGAGCACGCCACAGCCATGGCAACACTAAGAGTTCTAGAACAAGCTGCCAACGGGAGTGAGGAAGACAGTGCCAGCTTAAGCGACTTGGATACCGAGGATCCCCTTAAGCGCACCAATGACTATGTACTAAACCAAAATAGTGAACTCCTCATTGCCTCAAATGTTCCTGACAGTAGAGATATTCCTCCAAAGCAACACGGCACCAACTCTTTGGCAGACCCCTGCGCCCAAGGTCTGTACAATGCACTAACCACTAACTGCCCTGACCTTTCTTCACAAACCATAATGCATCAGCAAGCTCAACACATAAAACCCCAGATGCGAATCTACTCTCCTGCAGTGCGCCAAATCGCTGGCAACAATACTGCTCCAAATGTATCCCTGACCAGGTCTACAGACTATAAACCGCCACCAGGGATAAATACCTATGCGACCCCATACTACCCTAAGTTGCTCAACCAGAATACCACAGACAACATGATCAACACCTTTCAACCTGCTATTCCCTGCCCAAACTTCGAGATGTCAGAGTTAGCAAAGTATATGGTTCGCCACGAACTCACCAAAACTAGCCTTTCCAAGTTCGATGACCAGCCTGAAAATTACAGAAGCTGGAAAAGCACCTTCAGAACTACAATTAGTGGCCTTGGCATTACTCCTGCTGAGGAGCTTGACCTGCTGATCAGGTGGCTTGGCCCACAGTCTACAGAGCGTGTCAAGAGACTCAGGGCTGTCCACATTGATAACCCCGCAGCCGGCCTCATCGCTGCTTGGCAAAGACTAGAACAAAGTTTTGGTAGCCCTGAAGCCATAGAGGATGCTTTGTTTAAACGACTGCAGAATTTTCCAAAAATATCCGGTAAGGACAATCAGAAATTCCTGGAACTCAGTGACCTTCTCTTAGAGCTCCAGCTGGCCAAAGCAGATGTTTACCTCCCTGGCCTCAGCTATCTGGACACTGCTCGTGGAGTAAACCCTATAGTTTCCAAGCTGCCATACAATATTCAGGAAAAATGGGTAACGCTTGGGTCAAAGTATAAAAGAGAGAATAAAGTCTCCTTTCCCCCATTCTCCTACTTCTGTGAGTTTGTCAAGAATATTGCAGAAACTAAGAATGACCCTAGTTTCTCCTACAATGAGCTCAATGCCCTTGGCATCCCCCCTCAGGCCTACGACAGACCGCACTCTAATCTTAGAAACTACAGGGGTCCACTATCGGTGAAAAAGACTAATGTCCTTCCACCTCCTACATCAACTCCTGATGAGAACAGTCAAGGTAAAAAGATTGAGAATCCTAACCGCCTATGTCCTATTCATAGGAAACCTCATCCCCTCAAAAAGTGCATTGGCTTTAGAAAGAAACCTCTCCAAGAGCGCAAGGAGCTCCTAAAGACATATGGGGTGTGTTTCAGGTGTTGTGCTTCTACTGAACATTTTGCCAAAGACTGCAAAACCCCCATCAAGTGCATAGAGTGCAATTGTGAGGATCACGTGCAGGCGCTACATCCATCTCAGTACATCCCTGCAACTTCTGCAGACTCCCCTCCTGTGTCAAGGTACGGCGGGGAGACTAGAGACCAAGTAGCAACCTTAGTGTCTTCTTCCTGCACAGAAATCCGCGGACAAGACCTTTGTGACAAGTCCTGTGCTAGAATATGTTTAGTTAAAGTATATCCAAAGGGTCATCCAGAAAGGTTTCTTAAAGCGTATGCCATCCTAGATGACCAGAGCAATCGGTCCCTTGCAAGATCGGAGATCTTTGATCATTTCAACTTAAAGGGAGACGCCTACCCTTACACTTTGGGTACATGCAGCGGCATTACAGAGGTCTCTGGAAGAAGAGCCAGTGGACTCGTATTATCTTCTCTCAAGGGTGATCAGGAGTTCCCCTTACCTACACTCGTCGAGTGCAACCAGATCCCATCCAATAAAGAAGAGATTCCCACACCGGAAGCTGCTCTTCACCATCCTCATCTTAGGGCTATAGCTAAAGAGTTGCCAGCCTTCGACAAGAACACAGATATCCTACTTCTCCTGGGCAGAGACATTCTCCAAGTACACAAGGTACGTCAACAAATTAATGGACCACATGATGCTCCGTTCGCCCAACGCCTTGATCTAGGTTGGGTTATCATAGGCAATATCTGTACAGGCAAAATGAAGATACCCACCAAGATCTCTTCCTTCAAAACACACATTTTGCCAGATGGTCGCAGCCCTTCTCCTGCGGTGGCTATCGACGGATTGAGTAAGACAACTCAAAGAGGAGAAAAGGAGTATGGATCTGATGCCCCTATAATTCTGACCCCAGCTACACTACTCACCCAAAAGGTCGGGACTGCTGCAATTCCTCCTGGGAACTTTGATTGTAGCAATATTTTCAGACGCCAATGGCAGCGGGTACAACATCTGTCTAATGTATTTTGGCGTCGTTGGAGAAACGAATACTTACACATGCTTCAGAGCCGTCACAAATGGCAGACGTCTAAACCTGACCTTCAGGTAGGTGACCTTGTCCTTTTGAAGGAGAATGAGATTCATCGCAACGAATGGCCAATGGGTATTATCACTCAGGTCATGCCCAGTGGTGATGGAAGAAACCGCAAGGTAGAAGTCAAGGTGACTAAAGGAGGTGCTGAACGCCGTTTCTTCCGGCCAATCACCGAACTGGTACTTCTTCTGCCAAGGGAAGAAACCACTTGACAGTCTATTACTCAGGTCACAGCTCGGCGGAACGCGTTTATGAACTGCCAGCTGTGTCACTCAAGAGCATTCTTGGAACATTCTATCCTCACTGGAGTATAACATGGGTTGGTGGAAGTTTTGGCCTAGTACGGCTTCCCTAGCCTGAAGATCGGTTCCACTTGTAAGAGTTCTGAATCCTGTCATCTTGGACTATGGCTCACATCATCGATACATGACCTTTGAGACTTTCGGCTCAACTTCATGTTTATTCTGTTTATAATTGTATTATTATATGTTCTTCCACTCTGCATTCCCCATTGCAACATTTCTTTCACTTGTGGACTTTAATAGTTATTGTGTTTCAGATAATTTTGAAATCTAAAGATTTCATGCGGGGAGTGTCATGTCTCATGGTTTATTTTGTATTTTGATTTATATGCTGTTTGCTACTGGCTAGTATGTTATTTGTCCCTGCTGGGCTCCCTTAGTCAGGTTGTATTCAGCTAACCCCTCCCCTTTCCGGTAGATTCTGTGCTGTTAATTATACTGTCTGGTAGCAGCCATTTTTATGTGATTTGTTAGCAAGAACTACTGTCTTTTCACCTGCATATCTGTACATGTTTTCAAGGATTGTCAGCCTGAAGATTAAAACTTACTGATCCTCTTCTACATGTCAGTTTTGCTGAGTTGACACTGTCTGCTGAACTTTCATTGTGTGAGTACTGGTCAATACAGACTTAGCAGTTGGTCTCAGGAACCCATATCTCACAGCTTTGTTAAGTGAGGCAGAATAGGGGCCACTGGGATCCTAGAGGCAAATAGTTCTAATTGCTCTAATTGCTAAGAGCCTCTACCGAAGCAATTCATATTTGTTGAAAACAGGATTTCCATGATCCCCCTCCTTTACATCCTTTATAGTCAATGAAACAGAATGTTGGTTAACATAGGGAAATACCTAATCTCCTTGAATACTTTCTTGGTAGCAATCATCAGGCAATATTGTAATTAATGGGTTTTATGTTAATATACACCACCCGAACTTTATGGCTAAACCTCTTTTTTACAAATCTATGTTTTCAAGATTATTATTGTATCACTATGTCTCTTGATTTGTATTTGCTTTAGCCTCCACAGCATGTGTCTCCGGACCATAAAGGTAATGTGTGAGATGCAGAATCAGTAATCTCAAGAGGCAATCCTTGCCTCACTACTAAGAACTCATTTCACCCTGTTTAAGATCACATTGCGATCCTTCATTAGAAGTGGCATATCCCTAATAAATGACCTGGAATGCGTGTTACGGAGTTATAACAATGCGACATGAGCTAATGCTTCTCACACTCCATCTTTCTCCCAGGTGATCTTCACTGAGGAAATTTAGGGGTTTTATAAAGGATCTGTCCATAAAGGTATACTATATCTATATATATTGAAAGGACATCACAAGCATCTATATGCATTCAGCATGCATGAGAAGAACTGCTATGGACTCTTAATTCCCATAATCCTCAGAAACGGACAGAATTGGTGCAAATCACTGGCCTCAATGACATTCAAAAGACAACTAAAAGTTATTATTGATTCTCCAGAAAAGCGATGATCTATAAGCTGCAACACATACTGTAATAAGTGACCAACCCTAGGGGTTGTCCAAGGCACCTGACAGAAAGTTTTTCTATATTAAAATATTCACCATGTTGCAGATAGCTGAATAGTACCATATCTATTTGGAAGTTGCATGCATTGTGGATACACCTATAAGAAGGATTGGTATGAATATTTTAAGAATGATGAAGACCATGGTTGGCAGACATCAAACAGACTACAATTAGAGTCAGCTTTTTAATTAGCTGGAAGTATCTTTGGCATAACCACATGGTTAGTTCAGTTTGAGGTCATGATGAATATTAAGGAAATGAGCAGAATGTTTGAAAGCTGGAGGGGATTACGAAAGTTAATGATACAAAATTCCACAACTTGGGTGCAGATCTAGGCAAGTCTCGTAGAAAAGAGAGTAAGCGCCTGAGAAGGATATGACATTCTGCCCAATAACAGTGTGGCACTCACATTCAACTGGATTGCTTTAATTAGGGAAAGGTGTCATTAATAGCTGACTTTTGTAGAGCCTATGTGGATCTGAGTGACATGTACTTGCAGGGCTTAAACACAAATGATGAATATAAATCTATGCATTCTCTTTCTAGCAAGCACACTTACACATACTCACCACTAGATGGCAAACAAGGCAATGCAAATGTCTGTAGGCAGATGCAGGCATGTTCATGGGGGTTATATTATACGTGATAAACTGTTTATAGGTCATATACTCTGGTTAAAGTCTTATTTTTTTTCTGGAAAACTGCTGAAAATTCTGCAGCAGCTGTGTAAGAAAATTATGTTTTACCAGTCATAAGACATTACAGCTAAATTGAGTAATGTCATGTGGTCATTGGCAAGGAAGAATATATGTGTTTTTTGGGAAGGGAACATTTTGGGATGGTTCAGCCTTTTTTGCTGCCAGCTGTTCAGTGCACCTTGTTTCGCTGCCAAATAGTTTCCGCACACACAGCTGCTGAGCTTTTCCGTTACAAAACAAACTGGAGTCTCGTTTAGCATCACAGGACTCAACGCTCCTCACGCCCATAATCATCAAATTCCCCAGCGCCTGCTTTAAGGTCTCATTCTTAAGCATTGTTATTCCAGGATTTGTCGCAGTCCTCAAACATCTACGTGTCTTGCAGGTATCATAGTAACGTCAAAAATGTTCATTAAATGAAGTTATCTGTAGAGTCTCGAAAGAGAAAACTAAGACTTTTTTTGGTTCTTGAGTTGACTCCATACAACCCTTACAGAGTTAAGTAAAATAATAATAATAAAAAAAAAATAAACTTGCAACTGGGGCAATACATAACATTTTCGGACATGTGACATTCATGCCACAGAGTAGATTCGCAATAAAAATGTCCACAAACAAGCCATATAAAGTGGCATATTTCATGTTTATATATTTGTCAAATTTTCACCCAAAAATGTAAAATAAACCACCACATACAACACATTTATGTATTGCCCCAGATATGTTTTTTTCTTATGATTAACAGAGAGTTCCCAAAAAAAAGGTCAAAGTGAATTATATATACTTACTTACCTTGCTAGCAAACCGCTTTAGTTTAGGAAACCACCCAGGTTAAATTATCATACGTACTTGTATAATAATCTGCCATGATCTTAAACAGCTATAGGTAATATGGTTGACATTTGCAGTTTGGGAGTTTTTGTTTAATTTGGATTAATAGTGTAAACATGACTACATTTAGCCATGGCATACGGCGTTGCCAGTATACGGAGAAGCCTAGACGTGGAGACTGAGGTATGCATTCTATTAAATTGTCAGGCATAATAGATTTTATAGATCGTCTGCAGCTTCTGTAGCGCTATTAAGAAAAGGGGAGAGTGAAAATTAAGAGTAACATTAAAAATGTGCAATAACATTAATATCTAGTAAAACATATCGGTACAGGAGAAGAGAGTCTGCTCTTCCAAGCTTTGTGTTGCCTGGGACCAAGAATTAAATGCTGTCTCGCTCCTAAATAATCCATCAAAACCATTCCCAATCCCCTTAAACCAAACCAAGCGCACACCTATTACGTTATACCACATATAGTTTTTCTTGAGCTGTGCCTGGTGATTTACAGAGTAATTGCCGATCAGCCGCGGTATCATCCAACAGTTTGCCCCCCCACACACACTCCAAGTGCCGCCTGGGTCCATTGGACCCATCCAAACCCATGGTAGGACTGGCCCTGTCCTATGACCTTCAGATATATCTGAAGATGTGGTTTCTCGTCTTCTCTCTCGTTTGGTAATTCCAATAAACAAAGAAAGCGCGCACCATTTTGCAGGAAGTAAAATCCAAGTTACTGAAAAAAACGTACTGAAGAAATATATTTGTCTTCCTCTTGCCATATCAGTTTTTATAAAAAAGGACTTTTTTCCAATTCTGCTACCCTTACTGTTACACCGTTTACTATCATGCTTTACTGATTCTGCACTTTCAACACTTTGAATTAAGTTCCTTAGACACACATTTTGTGTTGACATCAAAGATGCTGATTATCTTTGTTTTTAATTGGAAATACCAAACGCAAACATGGCATTTTCCGTCTGGTTCTGCTACGATAATATCTTCCTCTACGAATCCGTCAGCAACTGCTAGCCCCTTAAATGCATCTCATCTGTTTGTTCAGCAGCGATTTCCATGTTTTCACTTTCCTTACAAGACAAATAAAATACAAAAAAACTCTTTCACATGTGCAACAGGAAATCTTACTTGCGGTGAACATATGTTAGCTTTAACCGAGAGGCACGAAAACTGCGATACATTTGAAGCACCCCTACGGTATACATTTTCTATAAGGAAATCTCTTTTCCACATATCCTTTCTCCTGTATGCTTCCCAAATGTACAGTTAGTATTTGGCTGCCAAATGACCATGTTATTAGGTCATAAAACTCACAATAATGTGTGTTACAAAAGTTAAAAAGTTTTTTTTTCTTAATAAACTAATTCGGCCTAATAAAATATTTGGTCTTAGTTATAAATGCTTAACTAACCATCTGTGATAAAGTCATTAATATTAACAATAACCAGGCCATACAGTTCTAAACGTAAAGGAGCAGCCATGCCTAGTATAATAAACCCATTTAACCCCTTAAGGACAATGGACGGTCCCTAAACCCATTGAAAACAATGCATTTTGTTTTGTCATTAAGGGGTTAAGCAGGAACGACACTAAATATCCGGTCATATATGCATCGACATGAGCTACCAGTGCATTTCCATTTGTGACCAGTGAACCCACTGGTGTCCCATCTGTGCCGCTGGGATGTGAGCCTGATAAACAGGATAAAATACAGATTTCTGCAAATAGGAAGGACTTAGTAACCAGAAACATACCAATTATTCGGCCCATCTAGTCTGCCCGTTTTTCCTGATGTGAAGGCTCAGACCTCAAACGTGTCTCAAATTCAGGATAAGCAAATGCTATCATTTCTGGAAAGCTGGTCTACTTATCTACCACCCTGTCACTGAACTAAAACCTCATTATATGACACCTAAGCCTCTGACCCTCAACTTTGAGATGATGACCTCTTGTTCTAACACGTCCCCTCTTTTGAAATAAACTTCTCTCCTGTACTTTGTTAAATCCCCTTTTTTAAGTATTTTAATGTTTCTAGAATATCTCCTCTCTCTTCCCCAATCCAAGCCATACATGTTCAGATCCTTTAATCTCTCTGAATAGTTTTCTTCCTGCAAAGCATTTGCCATTCTAGTAGCCCTCCACGGAACACTCTTCAAAGTAATACGATGCAAGGGTTTCAATTCTTTGAGAGGGAAAAGTTAATTATTAAGAAAAATGGATTGACCCTTCCTTTCAAAATGAGACCTGAAGAGGTTTGGACTGCAAAAGAAAAATGTGAACGAGAGCGCATGCCACAAAATGTTCTTTTATTTTTGAGCAGCTTGTATGTTAGCTACCGAGTACAATGGCAGCACAGTGCGGCCGACTACTTCAAATAATGAATACTTACAGCCGCAAATAAGAAACACCTGGACTGCCTTCCTAGCAAAAATGACAAACCCCGCTCTTTGTTCTCTTGTTGTTTTTTGTTTTTTTTAAAAAAAACTCTCTTAATGACAAATGCTTGCCCTGTCGCCACTACGGGACCTCATACAAAAGCATAGCTGGGGGGCTTAGAATGGTACCGTTTAAAAAAGGTCTCATTTAAAATTGGTGACACATAGTCTGAAACCACCTTGGGGATGTTAATGTGTAATGAAGGGAAAGAAGAAAAAAAGCTGGAACGGTTTAAAAAGCATTGCAACGCGTCACCTGCAGACGGGGTCCACAGACCTCTGCTTTAAAAGCTCTGTAACCCGAGAGCCCGATACTGTAACAAAAGCCATTAAGGATTGTGACAATGACATCATCGGCCACAAACTGTATTTAAGACCATTTCTGCAGCATTGTTCCTTACATTTTATGTTCCTTAACATTAAAGGGGTATATATTGCTTTTTGGGGTTCTTGTTTTATTATAGGTGAGAAGCTTACCTCTGTTTTTATGTCTAGAATTTGTAATGTCACCTACAGGGAAATGTACAAATGGAACCTTGGATCCCTGGATAATATCTAATATTAAATAATGTTTTAGAAAGAAAGTGTGTCCAGAATAGCAGAATAATTGTTCTAATGGCATTTCTTGTGATTTTAAGTGGAACCCTAAACCCAGAACACTGTTCTCATGCCTAGAACCCAGACAATGCATAGACGGTCACCGCACGACAATATATTTTGGACCAGGGGAGTCCAACCTGCGGCCCTCCAGCTGCTGAAGGACTGCATCTGCTGAAAGAGCATTATGGGAGATGTAGTCCTTCAGCAGCTGGAGGGCCGCAGGTTGGACGCCCTTTTAGACTGATCTGGCCACCTTCCTTAAAGGGACAGTAGACGCTGTTCATTTAGGAGATTTAGGCTGCAATCTAAATTTTTCTTTCTTCTGACTATCGTTATATAAATTGTATAGCGAACGAGCATTGTCTATTTACTGATAAATAAAAAACTTAAGACAGATTGTCGTGTTTGCAAATGTGTGCCCCAAATGTACGAGGTGTGAAGTAAACATTTCTAAACCAGCCTGTTTATTCACCAGCTAATCATTTATTACTCAGCTTTTTATTGAGTTTAAGTGTCCGTTGCCATGACAGTGTCTGAGGTAATTTCCTGCATATTTCAGAACGTGACAAATGCCGCTTTGTGAGCCACGATAAGACAAAGCACGATTCCATAAAGTGGTGAACACCATCAAAGGGGGTCTCCCTGGATGAGCAAGCCATGCGCCACAAAAAGCAATATAGGGTCGTACATGCTCACTATGCCCCCCAAGACGCAAATTACATTTTAGAATTTAGAATCCAGCATAAAGCAGTATGAAATTCTTTTCTTCATGCAATGTATATTGTAACCTATACTGCCTCCCTATTTAAGACAAAGTCATCTACCCAAAAATAGATTCCCCCCCCCGAATTATGGGATTGTTAGAAATTAATATGTCCTTTCACTCTGGAAAAAAAAGAATCAATTTGAACCAAGTTGGTAATGTAATGGAAGTTTCCGTGATGACTTTATCCATCAATTATAGTTGATGAAGGTCGATATGGTTAATATGGAAAAAAAACTACAAACCTCTAATTTTATATGTTGGTAGCTGGAATTGACGGTTCTAGTTGAAAATGGTTAATCTGTCACCAATAATTTGGATAGATCAGCACACACTTACGTTTTTATCGGTCAAAATAAGAATTGCGTAAATTCCAGTAAATCAATGGCATAAAAGAGAGGCTTCAATGGAAACCATGGAATATTTGTGCAGTCATAAATATAGAACAGGATTGATCCACCCGTGGACAAATGTGGCCTACAGATGTTGGTGCATATGAGCTGAACCTGAGACTCGTGAAATATTAACCCTTTAGTAACCCATTGTGTAGATCCTTTGTAGTTACTCACCAAACATGTTGACCTAATGGCTGTAATACCAATCCTGATGGACTTGTCATTAACTAAAGATACATTTAATTGCGTTATCTGTATTCAAGGAGGGATATCGACCATAACATACTGGAGACAAAAGTTAGGAGTCTTATATATGATCACAGCAGTGTAGAATTATTCAAATGATTTACTAATTTTGGGGATATTGAGGTTTTATGGTAATTTGCCTTTACCTTAAAATTACATATCCTGAGTTTTCATGCCTTCTTCTCAGTCTTCCTCTAAATCATTTTCTACTAAGCACACATGGGAACTTACCCTAATACTCTTCAAATGTAACCCATTAATTTACTGACCCGCTAATGATGTTGGCAACCTAAGTGTAAATCCTCATTTATGTCAAGATTCCAAGCGGGCGATATCTGCTGTCATGTACCAGTGAGATACACATGTGTGAAAAGAACCAGTTATGAAACCTAGATGTCATTAAATCAGAAGTAGAATATGAATCGTCCATCTCCAAACCACGAGAATCTGCCCCTCTACCTCCAGACCCTAAGATTGGTTTAAATATTAGATTTGGGGAGTTAACTCTCTGAGTTCTGAGATAAAGTAAAATATAAATATGCAAATTTTTGTAAACAAGATGCTTTCATGGAATCTTTGAAGGGAGGGTCCCACTTTAAACTTAATACTAAAAGCACTCTGTGTATCTTCAGATGTCAAGTACTGAATGCGAATAGCTGAGTTCTGAAAAAGACAGCCAATAATAATATATTGCGCACACACATCTGGCACTCGGAGCCATAACGCCAAATGCAATTCATTTTACACAGAAACCTTCAAAGAGCCCTTCTACACTTCATTAAGAAATGTTGAAACAAACTTTCAGTAGAAACAGGACCATAGAGAAAGTGGCCAAATTAATTCCTGCATGCAATGATTTAGAGAAACATTATCAGGGGAACAGTTTTAAATTTTATAAAACAGACCCTCCCCACATTGAGATTTCACATTTAAAGTCCAAGGGCCGTGTAGAATGGAAGGATCACTTTCTGTCAACGTTAATAATGTAGGACAGGAGTGTCCGCGCTCAATCAAAAGAGAGTAATTACTTCTAATATATGAAATGTTAATGTGCTGTCAGTTGAGGGGTGATCCTCACAACCTTAAATCACTTCTTAGCCTCATTTGTAAAAGATTTTGTTAAATTATTTAACGTTAAATCTCAGGATTAAAGCTATAGCTTGTTATAGATTCGTTTTCAGGTATTGCAAAGGGGAAAAAAAGTTATTATGCTGTCCTGTACACGGGTCACCGGGAGGGGAGTTAAAGGGAAGTTATCATCAAGCACTAGCATGATGGGGACACTTATTTAAAACCAAATCAGATTGGCATTGGAGGTACAAGGTACCCATGGGGAACTGTGATTTTTGAGTCTCCTGTTCATTAAAGTCCCTATCTTGTATAGCTAGATGGTCACTGTAAGTGATTACTGCATTAGGTTACCTAAGAAGATGCATTGATTGCCTTATCAGTTGGTTGGTGCTATGGGCCAACTGAGGAGCAAATTTCAGCATTTTCACTTATTGGAGGAGTGGTGTAAAATATTATTTTATTTGTGGATAATATACATACATTACTGGTTCCCTGGGAGTTGTGACGCTATATGTGGTTTGAGGTCCACAACGGACAACCCTGCAAAAATATGCAGGGTTTTTGGGTATACCCATGCGTTTTCACCACCAATCTGCTTATTAGGCTTGGATCATAGTGTCTTTCATACTTATCATTTACTTCTGCTCCACTGCCTTGAATGAATCAACCTTTTCTCTTTCCAAGCGCTCAAGATGTTCTTTTTCCCCACTTATTAATGAAAGCTTTGATCGTTTGTTAGTGTACTATATCCAATGTTTTTGGAAATCCTTACAAAATGTCTTCAGTTATGAGTGTGAAACAGTGTGATGTGGTTTATTAGTGTATAGTTTTAGTAGCTTTCTTGAAATACATTGGCTCTGTCTTTATGTATTTTTTATGTAACTGATTTATGTGTTTATTGCCAGGGCCGGTCTGGGACTGAAAAGCAGCCCTGGAAACATTTGGAGAGCAGCCCCATATAGTTTATCTCACGGTCGAGCTCTTATACCCACACGCACCCCTTATACACACCGGAGTCGCACTATTTGCCGTACAAATAACTATAAAACATTCCTTTTATCACATTATTTGTATTAAAATGACAGAAAGCAAAAGTGTTAAAAGGCCCTAATAAATGAAATACATTACACATAATGGAATCAAAACATTTGTTACTGCAAACATTTTTAGATGACAAAGTTCCATTTTATTCAGTGGAACAAAACAGTGATCACATTATTCTTCACGACATTCTTGTAAGAAACTTTTATTTCTTTATTAATTCATGTAGACTATTTTTTTCATATTTAATATAAGCTATGATTGAGAAATTTTTTGTTTTTGTTTTTATTTCCTTTTATTTGCCAACCTGCCCCCCCCCAGTTATGCATATCTGCCCCAGGCTTGCCACTCTGCCCCCTGATATGCCTTTTAATCCCCCTATATGCCCCTCTGCCTCCAGAAATGCCTTATACCCCCTATATGCTACTATGACACAACATCCGGTGCTCCAGCAGTCTGAGTGCGAGGGGGCGGAGCTTTCACCCCTCACGCTGCTCCCATCACTAGGCGGCCATTGCACACGGCCGCTGGGTGCTGTTGCCGCCGGCCGGCGCTGCTTTAATACTTTTTGTAAAATTGTATCCGGTCCGGCTTGCCATATTAAATTTTTTAAAAAAAGAATTAAAGTAGCGCCGGCTGCATCAGCACACACCTGCCGTTTAGATGAGATTTCGGGTGGCCTGGGGGGCAATTGTCCCCCTGCCCAGCCCGCCCCTGTTAGTTTGCCGGCCGCTTGGCCCACGGATCTGCCGTGTTATTACAACTTACTAGACAAACATGTCAAGAACAGTGTGGTTTTTATATATATATGCACACATACACACACACATACACACATATACATATACACACACATACATACATATATATATATATATATATATATATATACTGATGTGTATTGTTAACCATTATAGGTCAGGGGCAGTCAAGTGTAAGCATTTTTCAATATTCTTCGCTCTTAGAACAATGCATTTTTTAGTTCCATGTAACCGTTGTTATTGCTCTGTAGGTTCAGAACTGATGCCTGTAATGCTTAATAATTAAAAACAGTAAGAAGTCTGGTCCGACTCATGTTTCTCACTTTAATGAATGAAGTGCCTCCTTGTCCACTACTCAAAGACAGAATGATGTTCTGGAAGTTGCAGGATTATGCCTGGGGCTACTGAAATGTCCTAATCTCCTCACTCCCTGTTTTACTTGAACTAACATCTTGCCAACAAATGCAAAATATGTCAATGAATGAATGAGGACCATAATCATCTATACATATGCATTACAGTAAAATGGCAATGTGTTTAATTTCTGTTATGAACAATAGTATCTAGAAAACCCTTTGTTATTGCAGCCATCAAAGATATAAGGCTTGAGACCCCTGTTCTGATCATCAAACCGTCAGTTTTGGATAATTTGGAACAATGTTTAGTCATCATAATGACAGATTAGCTGTTTTGTGAAATATCTCCAGGTCTACAAAATGCAGTCAAGGTCCCACTAGTTTCATTGGGAACTTGGCTGTGCAATTAAATGGAAATTTGGCACGACTGAGTCAGTTGTGAGTGCCTTTCCTTTGGTTTGCTAATGCCAAGGAAATTACTGCCTATAGTGTTCAGTCTGGTCAAGTGGTCTTTTAGTAGCCTAAATTTTGCTACATGAGGCCATCAGTCTGTTACTTAACAACTACTTCCTTCACCCACAGTCAGTAATTTGCACTTCACTCGCGACAACCCAGAGAAATGCCTCGCAGGATTACACAGATTTCCTAGCAATGAGGACACCGCAATAATAATTATGTCTAAAAAGTGATTCTGGTGCTGGTCAGACCAACCGTCTTATCATCCTAGCAAGCAACTTGTGTTGGACTACAAAGGCAATACAACCACTTGTCAAACTGTGCATCAGAATAACTTTTTATACATAACCCAAAAGAACCTTTTGATAAGATGATACTTAAGACAATAGCAGAAAGATACTTTTGGACGGCAGTGTTGGGTCCCACCAGATCTGAATTAAACAGGTTGTATTACTAAAACAGAATACAAGTAGCTATCAGAGGAAGTGGATGTGAAAAGTGGTTGAAAGACAATCCATTGTAACTTCCTTTTCCCAGTCAGTTGTCTTATCACTGGGGCATACTGGATAACGTTACATAAATCGTGTTATTCCAAACAGGTTGCCGGAGACAGTCTGCAGCTGATAGAGCTATGCTATTTCTCATTCTATTCACGGTGCAATCCAGGTTCATTTGACAAGAATGGGTCTGACAAGCAAATCTACTATTTTAAGTTGTTTAATGACTGCCAAAAACACTTAAAGAGAAAGAAAATACACAACACATTTTAGATTAAAGACCACCATATTGAACACATGCTTTCTAACGTATATAAAAACACCGATTATTAGCAGTATGGCTCATCGCTTCATTTCTCGTTTCTTCATACAAAATTTTGACTTTTCCCCAGCATCTCCATACTTTTCAGAGTCTTTCAGTGTGAAACACATTGCATAGCCAGTTGGCCCATTCTATTTTAACTCATGTTAAATTAGCAGGCTAACATGGCACAGATGGATCACAGCAGCTTTTAACCCACAGGGCCAGACCAGGGATGACCAGGCAGCCCTGACACGTTAAGACCATCAGCCACCAAATTACATAAGTACAGCTGCTGGCTGGATACATTGGGATGCACGTAACGTTTTTATAGCACAGTGTGCAGCCGGGTCGGCTAATGGTCGAGATGGCCAGTCTTGGTCTATTAATCCTAACCTCTGCCACTAGCGGAGAAAACAATAGCAACACGCAATTCATTTAAACCATGTGTTTAAAACAAAAGGTTTCATTGAGTAAAAGTGATTGAGAGAATATGTGAATCGACATTCAATCTTGGCATCTCTATAAAAACTGCTACACAACATAACCTGTTTACACAAAATCAGAGGCAGGTTGGGCAGTGGGGCAATTGCCTCCTGGGCTGGTCCAAAATTGTTCAGAAAAAGGGGTACTTTTTACTGGATACTGTGTGGATCAGGATCTGACCTGGATATTGTGTGAGTATATGTAGATGTGCTAACATGTGTTAACATGAGTGTACAAGTAAGTGTTAGCATGAAGGTGTTAGTGTGTGTAAGTATCTGTAAGTGTGAACGTAAACGCCTAATGTGTTGGCTTATAAACAGATTTAAAATATGCAAATCAGAGAATCTTGAGGTTTATCACAGATTTATTGCCAAACTTTAATCTAGTTTCCAGTTGTAATTTTGTTTTGCCTGCATTTTTGTTGTTCTTTTATTTCATTTCATCTGTAATCCTTCAAAATCTCATCTCTGCTTTTATAAGATTTCTCTGTTCATTCCCAGTCTGAGGATGTAGGGCAAACAGCAGTCTGATAACTGCTTTCAATGTTATTCTCTATTGTCTAAGCTCTTAAGGAAATCTGTCTGATTGTAGAAACTAAACATCAGGATAAGACCACAACAGAGAAAAACAGGAAATGGTCACATATAACCTGGAATCACACATTTAATGAGAAAAAAATGTAAAAAGAAAAAACTCATCATTAAAAATAGATGCAAAGATTGACATGCTTTATACGGTAAATAATATTTACATTATATATGTTTACATCCTGATTATATTTATATACATGTATGTAACATGTAAAGAAACAGTCCAGTCCAAAAAATATACTTCTGTTTTTAATGTGGTTGGACTTGTGCATTATACTGCATGCAATTTGGTGTATGCACCCTTTAGTTACTAGAATTAGAAAGTGAGACTTCTGTCTCCTCCCCCAACCGCCTCAAATGAAACCAGGAGGCATTAGTTAGTGAACTCCTAGTGAGCACATGCTCACTAACACTCCCATTGAAGTCACTGAAGTACACCTCCCAAGTGTCCCTCTTTAGTCCCCTAATCCCTCTGTCCCCCTTTCCTCCCTTGATGCCCCTCAAAATGTTTGGTGTATATAAAGCCCTAAAAGTTACAATAATGTTATTATTAGTTATTGTTTTTTATAGCGCTATTATACCTCAGGGCTGTATAATACGTAAACAGGACATAAGTAGTATATATAACAATTTAGTGTGCAGAAAGTAGAGGCAAGGAGGTTCCGTGCTCAAACAAGTTTACAATCTAGAGGGAGTTAAGGTGTATTACACAATAGGTGTAAGTGCAACTGTAATATAGGAGTAAGAGCATTAACGTGTAAGTTTGTAGTCGTCCTTAAAGAAGTGGATCCTGAGTGACTGTTTTTTGAAGGACCGAAGGCAAGAGAAAGAGGTATAGATCGGGGAGGAGATAGGGGCAGCCCTTGCAAGCATGCATGAGAACTAGAAGTCAGAGCACAGGACAGACGGAGATCTTCCGATGAGTGGAGATACCAGTTACGAGTGTATTTAGAGATGAGTGAGGAGATGTAGGTAGGGGAACCACACCACAACCCTTTCTGTTATCAGGTCTGGGCGTTTGAGTGAGGTTGAGTCCACCATACGAGAGAGCAGCGGGAGAGGCAGTGTTAAATGAGGTTAGCCAGGTTTAAGCTAGAGGAAGATGGTAACTAGGGGTGAAGCAGATGTATAGAATATGCATTCCAGAGAGTAAAGGTAACAGAAGAGCTGGAGGAGTGGCAGTGTACGTGGGTAGGATTATTGAGGTTTCTGGAACCATGAGTGGCAGAGGAAAGGAAATTGGAAGCAATAAGAGAGGCCTGGGATTTGGGGAGATATCGCCTGCTGTTAAAAGTGGAAGAAGAGAGTGAGAGAGAATGAGACTTGCAATGAGGCAATATTGCTGAGAGCAGGCGAGGTGGGAGAGAGAGATTTGGTGAAGGTAAAAAGTAACTGGGATGAGAGAAGGGCAGAAGAAAGTGTGATTATAGAAGCAGCAGAACATGTGTAAATGTGTATTGCTTCTCATAATATAAATCCCGTCCTTTGGTGCCCGGCTGCCCGCCAGATATACAAAGCTGCATCCAATGATTTGAATTGTATTATCAGTCTACCATCCACGCAGCAATATGAGTTGTTATTCATTTGCATGACAGTCAGATGGCACAATGTTATATTGTTTGTTGTGACATATTTCTGTGCTTTCTACCATGTTCATTTAGCATATCAACAATAAAAAACAGTTGTTGCATGTTATGTTCTTCATGAAACTTTTCTCTCTGTATAACTAACGAACATTTTCCATCTCTCTGTAACTGCAGCTCTCTTCTCAACATAAAATATTAATGGCTTTGATTTATGAAGTGAGACACAAGATCATATTTCAAAGATGAACTTTTCTTTACATCGGTGTGCTTTAAAGTGTTTTTTTTAAAAAAAATATATACACGCATTTGTTCAAAGCAGATCTGAAGGGCTCTTTGATAAACCATCATCTTGTGGATTTCATTTTCCGATGATTGAGGCTGCAGGAGAATAGTACCTTTTATTTCAGAACGTTCATTAGTCGTTTCATAGTTTGGCAAATTTCCGGTTCCCCAAATAGCATATTTTTTTATTTGATAAATTGATTTGAAAAATTAGTTGATTAGATTTTTGTTTCGTTTGCTGAATTTTCCCTATAAATACTTTTATAAATGTTCCTAAATGATCTCTTGTATTGAAGATATGTATGTTACATATTACTTCTTTAAGAAAACACCAAATATATTGTCTATAAATGAGCATATTTTAGGAAAATTAATGCAGTGCTGTGTCGAAGTAATCTAATTAATTGCGTAAACACGGGTTAATAAATAAACCTCCTTAGCTAATGCTTTGCTTGGCTGTTTTTCTAGCTTGGTCATTCATTACATTAAAAACACACACCCACACAAAACCCGTATTGGTTCGCATAGGTATTTCGAACAGAAAATCAGTAGAATCTAAAAAGATTAATGAAACCCATATTTCTGTGTAATGTATTGGATTGCAACATTTTTATCTGCTGCAGGAAATTTTATGGGCGATGAAACATTGAAATTCTTAATTGTTATGAAGATAAATGGAAACATTCTGAATTCTGTTGATTACAATGGGTATGTTTCCCTTATAAGCTAGAATATAAATACAAATATATGAATAATTTTACAATTTAATATATATTCAAATAAAAATATAGTTGTCACTAAGGAAGAATGCATCTTAGAGTACTTTGTGAGTAGTTTACCACCTGGGGTAGAATCTGCAGCTGCCCTGCTGCCCTCCTCCTCTATGGTCCGACGATTCTTGCTACTGATTGGCTGTCTGAATATAAACCGTAGCAGATCTGTAAGTTTGTTTTTTCCGCTGAAGGATTGATCACATTAAAAGAACATTGTTATAATGCTACATTTAGTTACAAAAGTTTCAACAGTGTAGGAACGGCACCTTAAAGTATTTGTGGCTACCAAGGGATCTCTGATATAGTAATATGGCCTTGTTGGGTGCAAAGTTACAAGGTTCTACATTTCAAACACTTTCTTCCAGCTTCCATACGTTGGATTTATAGATTCCACTTAATTTAAAGAGACCTAGTTTATATACTTTGCCCCGTTTACAGTAACATGCAGAATCTCTGAATAGCTTTTCAATGAGACACGCTAATTCTGCTCAGAACATGACCGTAAATAAGAGCGGGCAACTCACTGGAACGCTCTATCATACCTTTATTTTTAGTGCGTTTAACATTTGCAGATGTGAAATGGGAAACACCGCAAAATAGCAAAACAAAAAAGTAAATGTGTTTGGTGAGGATGATGACAAAGTCACAAGGGCTGGCAATGCTTGCAGCAAAGCTCTAGGCTGTGAAAGGGAATGTGAAATGTAACATCGGAGTGAGAACAAAATGGTATTACTACAGAACATAGCAAATATATTCTGTATTATGGCAAAGCATAAACATTTATACTTTTGCTCATCATAAAAAAGAACTTCAATGTATTTTTTGTTCCTTACTTTAATTAGAGTATTATCACCCCATTATTTCACAATTATAAGCTTCGGTATCATGTTATTATCCCCATTCCACTTCCTCCAATTCTTTTTAAAAATTAGCCTTTCCAGCTTATTCCCAAAAAATGGTTGGCATCCTAAGTACAATAAGAGACGTCATGAAGTCATATCCGTGTGCGCTATGTCTATGGAGCTGTGCTGAGCTGGTACAACCTCCATAGCGTAAGTAGCCCAGTTGAGGAGGTCAAAGATCTCCTTTGCAGCCGGCCCATTTGCAGCAGGACACGGGGGGGGGCTTGCTCCTCCAAGAGGACGATCTGCCCCTCGGTTTTGTACCAGGGGACTGCTGCACCCCTGGACCTGCCGCCTTAGGGCAGGATACATCACTGACTACCTTTTCTAGATCACCAATACCATAAACCTTCATTTTCTGCACATACTTTGTGTATGTCATTCACAATCTGCAATAATCAACCTTACATTCCATTAATGCCTCTCAAAGTCATCCCCTTTTCCTCTCTTTTCCCATCTATTATGACTGATACAATATCATCCTCTTCTCCTGCCTTCTATGGAATCATCTATTCCTTCCACCTATCCCCAAATACATAAAGTATCCACATCAGCAGCTCTCATTCGTACAAAAAAATACAAAAATAGCTCCATCTTAATTTGTATAAGACTTCTTATTGCTTCATGTGACAAGAAGCATCTCATAATATCGAAAATAAATATTTTGACCTGAACAAGCAATGTTTCTCCCCTAGAGGAAATATTGAGGAAAATGCGGCCTTTCCCATGCGTATTTAAACACCTATACACACCTCTATTTCTGTTATTAATGTCAAAATATACGGTGCTAGCAAGGTGTTTTAATGGTAACATCGTATTGGCTGAAGACCTTTATTTCTACTATAAAAACTACATATTTAGAAGAGGCAGTTTATCCTCCAAATATGAAATACGCTGGTTCCAGAATAGTTATTTAGCTTGATTAAGTTGTCCTGATGTATGCTCTGGCATTGGTTATCGTTGGTAAGGTTTAGCATGGTTTGAATTCTTGCCTGGATTAGCGCTACTAGCTGTTTGTCTTTCCCATGGTAACCGTAGCTAACATATCACTTTCATCTGTCGGAAGAGTAAAATACTTCACTTATTGACTGGGCAATAAAGGCAAGTGTTTACTTAATTTTGAAGGTCACATGTTTGACCTTGTGAAATATGCATTTGTAATTAGAAATTCCAGAACCATCACTGTCATTCTTTCAGAATTTAAAAATATGACAGGATTTTTTGCAAAGTGGACAACACCTGCATAGTAATGTTTTTGATTCTGGCTCCATGTATATAACTCCCATACTGACCAAACACAATACTATGTGTCACACTAGGGGGTAAATAGAAATGTTATCGCAAACGCCACTTACAACAGTGAGGCAGGAGAAGCTCACAATCAATTCATCATCATAAACCTTTCAAAGATGTGAGACGGGAAACACTTGGTCCTCTGGCCTTAAGGTTTGGGGCAGCATTGAAGCCCAAGGTGTGTTTGGAGCCCCCCAGTTAGGTCAGTGCTTAACACTGTAGTGTATTATTGTGGAGGTGCTTTGAACCCTTCATTTCACTTTTGTTATTTATCTACCCTAAATGTGTATAACTCCAGCCATGGACTGTGGCCAAGAAGTTCTCTTGCACTATTTTGAGTTGCTTTTCTGCATTTTTTTTTTGTGGAAATCGATTCATGTTTTTTGATTTTGCACTGAAAATGGCAAAGTGGAGCCTGGTCCCTGAAGACTCTGTTTTTGGTGGGGGGAATGGGTTATGCCTTTTGGCCTTTTCAGTGTTTTCCTTCATTAGAGGGAGACTTAGAAGATCCAACCCTTCCTGTCACCTGGGAGGGAAGGAGGGCGACATATCCCGATGTGGGGAAAACAGCCCCAGGTGAGTAAGTCATGAATCTGTTTGGGGACAAATAAAAGACACTTGGCACATCAACACTTCCACATATTTCCCATGGTGCCATGAGATTCAGGGGCAGATCATGAGTAACTACTGACCAAAATAATATTTTTTAGAAACAGGAAGGAAAGTAGATAAATATAAATATATGGCCAGATGAGACCCTAATGCCGTAATATATTTGTCATAATTTATTTTGCTTATTCTGGCCAATTCTTTTTAAATCTCCATGTATTTTGGAGGTGCGTCACAGTTATTGACGTGTACGCTGGATGACAGTTTGCAGCTAATATAAGTAAACCCTTCCTTGCTATAGGGAAAGAAGATTACTGTACATGTCAGGATTTGCACTGACTCATTGAATAGTCATCATAAAAATCCAGAAAGATTTAGTTAAAATCCCTTAGTACATCATATTAAATCTATTTAAAAATATAGCTAAAAATATTTCCTCTACTACAAAGCAATGCATGCAATTTTACATAATCAATAACACAGTATTGAGTTTGAACCTACAATCCACCCTTATGAAAGTGTATAGCTAGCTAGATACCGAAACTCGAGATATGCACGTAACGTGTTTCCAGCACAGATTTAGAAATCTGGTCTTAAAACCATAGCAAGAAACAGAATGGTCTAGTTGGCAGAAAGTTTTCTTGTTTCTGTAGACAAATTTTTCAAACACTGCAATATTCAACATTGTTTGATGTGTCATGAGGTGCCAATTATGCATGGTGACAGAATTCCAGAAGTGGAGAGAATGGATGATCAGTTGTCTACACAAATGAATACTCATATATAACGACATTATTTTTCTTTTTTGACCATGACACCGCGCAGCGAATATGTAAATTCAAGGATCAAAATGCTTTTAAACGTTGAGTGATTTTCACTCAACGCAAAGATTCTAAGGTGAACCACCAGATTATGAGGGTGACATAGTCCCTGCTCACTCTTCTATGTCCTACTGCCAATCAGGGCTGTGGAAGGATTTTTCTTTTAAGTTAGTGTATTATACCTGATGATTTTACTCAAATGATAATGTATAAGATCCCTGTCTCTCCATGAACAAATCTGTCTGTGTTTTGCCCTGCGACCATGCACTGTACAAAGACTTTGATAGCGTCCAGATACAACTTTGTTCCCTGGATATAGAGGACCTGCACTTTGTGAGGAGCAAGGTCAGAGACTGGAGATGCTCCGTTAACACAGACCCTTGCCACCCAGGAAAAGCTCACTTGACCCGAGATACTAAAACAACATAGATTGACCTGATGGCAGTGCTAGACCTGTTACCAATTATTGGTTTAGCCACTGAAGTGCCTGCTTGAGAGCTGAAGATATCTTAGATATGTTTAAAGGAGACACGTTCCCAGTAAACATACCCCCACCAAATGTAATGGGAATGTGATTTTCATTACGTACACATAAAATAGTAAAACATTGTCCAGAAACATGTAAAACATGTCCAGAGCCAGGTCGGCTAAGCAATCCTAAAGCAGGTCCTCCTGCTCCTAACTGTCCTTTTGGGGGGGGGGGAAATGTGTGCTATTATGTTTTTTATAGCTTTCGTGGTCGAAGTTAACACCATGTGGGAATTTCAATATAAACATACCTTGAATAAATAAGTTTTGAGATCTTAGAACCGATAGGAATAGCTAGTAGATTAGATGAGCCACGTTGCTCTTACCTGCTATCAAATTCTATATTTGTTACATCCAACATGCCTTGGACACAAGACCAATAATGAAAGCGCTGCTGTGTTACATAAAATACTTTAAGCAGTTAAAGTATTACATTTTTTTTGGTGACGGGAGCTAACACGTTAGTGTTTGCTTTAGGAATGATTTTTAGTGGGTTAGCACACATTGCAGAATCAATTCACTAAAGTGGGAGTTTGCTGAAAAGTTTGTTTTAAGCTGCGTGCCATCACCGCAAATTAAGACGGGGAAACTACAGCCTTACAAAAGGCATTGCCATACCAGTGAGATCTCTTGAAAGTTCCTTCACCCATTAAACTATATACCATATAGGCCAGCTCAGTCCTTGCTGCGGGAGAATCTTCCTGCGGTTGGGTCTTCATATATATATAATGAAGTCATAGAGTAGAAACTACTGTTTTTCTCCAAAATTACCTGCAAGCACTTACCTTTTTGAATACTGATTGCATAAAAATGTTTCTGACAGCCATCATATGGTAAATATTTGAGAAGGTCCCATTCTGGGCTCATTTTGAGTTACGTGGATCAGACAATTATCAATTCAGTGAAACCGAGAAGCCTATAATTACGGAGTACCAGTGAACTGACCTTACAGATAAGGGTCACCATCACTGTTTTTCAGGCCTTAAAGTTGAGTAGACACACCGGGGCAAATGCTTGGTGGCCGATAGGGTTGCATGCTAACAGTGATTCATGGGCTCGTTGAGTATTCCCAAAAGTAGACAAAAATATATAGAGATTAACTTTAAGAAATATATGAAGGTGGAGTAATCAAACTCCAATCATATGGATAAACATGGAAAGAAAAAGTACATCAGGTCCTGCGGCGCAAGGCAATGTAAGTATAAAAATGTAACATGTGGACGCCTGTACATAATGTTTTAAATAATGTCTCACATTGAAATGTGCTATAATAAGCATTCCTTCACTTTTCTATATAGAAAAATATTGCCTGGCATAGTATATAACATTGAGGTTATATTTAGCTCTGTAAGTCATTGATCACTTTTGCTCTCACACATTTTGCTTGGAGTTCTTTGATGGATCAGATAGAGAATTGTGCAAGAACAATGTCCAGCTTAGGTGTTTTAAGAGCGAGCTTTAGTGCTCATCACTGTAATCTGGGTGAAGAGCCACTTCTTCCGATCTCTGAATCACAAAATCTCCATGATGTGGGCAGAGCAGCGTTTAGACATGCCCCACTCCACACCCATATTCCCCTCCTACCCTTTACAAATGTAATGCGTTTGGGGCTAGCTCCGCCCACAACATCATCAGCCCTGCACACTGATGATAGTGAGCCTGCCCTCGCGGATCTCGAAGAGGAAGGGCTCTAAGTAGCCGTAGCCTGGATGTTCCCAGGTATGCTATCACTAGACAGACTTTCGGCCAAACCACAAGACCTCTTTTATTTATTCAATGCTATTCCAATAATTTTATCATTTTGTTCCCTTTCTTCCTTAATTTTTCCTACTTAAAATCATGTATATAAGTAAGGCAATACTAAGTATATAGTAGGCGCCTCGTTTGATGGGTACAGAGTGTGGAGGTAGTATAGGTGGCACGCCTTCCTTACTTATCACCATTCTGACAAACTTATGAGTATATTCTAAGTAATTGAAATCACTATTTCAGAGAGCACTGTAATTTTGTAGTGAAAGGAAAACTTGTATAGTCCCAGAATCTTTAAATCCGACATTGTAATCTTATGTACCTAGCCTTTATAAGAAGATACTGTTCTGTCAATGATGATGAATATCTACGAACAGATTGTAGTTTAGATGTATTATGTTATTTCACAAACAAACGCAATCAGCAGGACAGAATCATCTATAACAAAAGTTAATGATCCTGCTCTCCAGAAGGCAGCCACCTGCTGGATCTGTACTTTATTTACTCATGAACAGCTGAACACATGGGATTGTCACTTATGATTCAAGATTTCCAGTGTAATGAGGCCCTTTGAGTTCGAATAACATTAAATGCCTGTTCTTGAATATTCAGCCAGTTTACCAGCTTTGTCTACATTCTAGAGAAACATTCATCTGCATAGACAGCTTTTGGTATACATGGAACCAGATTACCCTGCGCTCCTGAGTTTATTATCTAAAACATGTTTCTCATTGCCATTTTCTTTGTGTTCTGGGTAAGCATCTTCTAGTTCCAGCGTATAAACATTGATTTAACTTATCTAAGCTGTTATACCTTCATGCAAACACATACACAACATTGTAGAAGGCAAAAACATCTGGAAAAATGGTGAAAGGTGTCCAGGTGTCCAGTTGAACCACCTGGGAGGACCACCCATGGAACTGTAGTGACAGGGGTTATTGACTTTTAGGATATATATGGATCTGTATTTTTAGCTCTGCATCTTTTTAACTTGTATCCAGTAAAGTTACTTTAGTACAGTACTACTAACTGTTTCTCATTCTATTCAGCAGCATGATTCACTGTAGAGCCTTTTACAAGTCATCCCTTGTTAGCGTATAGAATTGATGTTCCATGTATGACCATGTGACACTATTGGGACGCACCGAACAAGGGCACTTGCACTGTTTGTGATGCAGCCCGCTAGCACAACCACCAGATGTATCAAAGTAGCTGTGTTGGAACTGGATAGTATGAGACCAGTGTGATCCAACAGATTGTCAGGCTAAGGGCTAAGGGCCGCTGAAGAACAAATTGTTAAACTATGTTATATTTAATGAAAAAAAAAGTGGATAACATATTTGATATATTATGGTTAGTATTATTATTATTGGATAAACAGGAAATACCAAGTAGTGCATAACATAAACATTTGACTTACAGAAACAAGAGGTAAGAAGGGCCCTGCTCTAATGAGCTTACAATCTAGAAATATATATTATGACCAAGTCAAAGCTTGTATTGAGCTGGTTTCACCCGCATTGCATATTCACACCCAGACACACACTAACATATTCAGACAGAAAGACATACATACATACATAGATACACACTAACATACCCAAACAGACAGACATAAATACCCAAGCACAGGTAACTTACCTTGCGAAGCCTCGGCTTGTCTTTGAGAACTGTCTTTGAGGCTTCACAACTCTGCCTCCTCCTGAAAATTAGGAAGATAAAAAAAGGTAACACTGACCTTCCTGGATCCGCCAATACTCCTAGGCTGCTTTCTGGCCCATTACAGGGACAGAAAATATTATTTCCTGTTCCACTTATTTCCCCTGGGGTGTCTTCAGTAACAAGGACCACCGAACATTTACACTGTGACTTGGTTCTCTCTGGGCCTTTCCAATGCATGGGCTTCCTATGCAGTCCCGTATTGAGAATGTGTAGTGATCAGGAGCGAATCATTCACAAGAGTTTATTATGCCAAATGTCTTATTACCTAAGCTGGTTTAGATCATTAGACCACTCATGTTGAGCGTGAGGACTGTTCTATCAGATTATATATATATATATATATTTTTAAAACTGTTCCACTTTGATGAATATAACACGTTTATAACAAATGCAGAATTAGGGTCATCACTCCTATTACTGGTGAATGCCAATCCTTTATGATAAATAATTCTCTACTCATAATTGTCATGTGATACAAAACCTTGCACCCTTGCCATAGAAACTGAAGAAGCTTCATCCCACCAAAGGAAAGAAGGTTTATTTGGTGCCACAAGATGAGATAATCACTCTACCCATTGCCGTCTACCTCATCGTGTTGTTGTTTACTATGTGTTCCTGGGAAGTGTTAAAAATGAAGTCATTTCCTCGCTGATGATATCACTACATGTGTGCAGGAAATGGAGCGAGTTTCCTTTAGTTATCATTTTCAATGGAAGTGACAGTACCCGGCGGGATTTATTGTCAAGGTGAAAGTTATTACAATTGCCCGGCCAACATTATTTAGTTTGTATGCCAAATACATTTCCAGAGCTAAGAAAAGTAGGCATTCTTTTTCAATTAATTGGAGAAATATCGGTCCCTTTTGTTCTTTTTATAGGGTATATATGTTCCTCTAACAAATTCTATATAGGTAACTGACTGCTTGTAAGAGTTCTTTTTTGATGAGTCAGGGAATTTTCCTCCAATATCCCAACCATGTATGGATCTGTAAATCATGCAGGATTACATATAACCGTCCCATTCACAGCCATGATCACATACTGCTCTAGGTAGAGGGGATACTTGGCGGGACATTTTCTACACACCATCATCCCTTGTTGCTAATGCCCCTAAAACTACATCTTTAGCATTCTTTTTTTCATTTTCCTCAGTCCATGTTATAAAGAAGAAACAGGGGTCCAGGCTCAGCCCTTTCTTAGCACATTATACACCCCAAATTATAGCAATATAAGGAAATTTTACTTTACTGAGAGGGTGGTATAAATGGGACAGCCTCCCAGCAGAAGTGATTTGGACATTTTTTTATGTCTAGAGAGAGACGTTGAATCGATTTAAGCTGTTACATATACATATATACAATTACCCTGTTTTAATCCCAGCTGGGAAAATACATTTAAACCGAAAAGCGAGAGGAGGCCTTGTGTGCTGCTGAGTGTACGAAAAACATACCGTTGGAAGTCATTGGAAGGAAAAAAATATTCTTTAAAGAAACAAAAATTGCTGGAAACAGCTTTCTGAGCTATGAATGATCAATTTTTTTTTGTTTTTTTTAAAACAATTTATAGAGCTATTCAGCAGTGAGCCATAAAAATGGAAGTCAGGGGAGTAACACGGGTCACTGTAGCCCCTGGGTGTTTGCAGCTGCAATGGGCAGAAGATAGTACTGTCACTTAGGGTGACTAGATGGCCCTTGGTACTTTAGGATACGGGCAGGCGCAGGTTACATTTTAATGCTGTGGCTGGGCATATACAACCGGTGGCCTACTGCTTATAAATTAAGGAGTAATGAGAATATTTTGGGAAGAGATGGTTGTGGTACCTACCAAGTAACATCATGACGACATCACGCTGGAGTGTTCAATAAGGGAAGACTGATTTAGACTTCTTCTTGCCTCGGGTAGCATTTGGCATAGGAATAGCTCTACAGAAAAGCATCATTTCTTGTTTGGTTATTTAATGTACAGACTTCAATTGGGCCTCCAACAATTTTTCATCATCACAATAGACGCCTTGTCTTGTTTTTCTGTTAAGTATTTTGTAACAATTTTTAACGCTGATGGAACTATGCAAATGAGGAAAGGCTTAAAGAGTCTGATTGAATGTGCCAAAAATTCACCCACGGGTACCTAACTCTCTGCCCAGCCCAGAATAAAGCTGTGACTCTTTATTGTTCTTGTGCCCTGGCATGCCCAAGTAGGGTTTGTTAGTAAATACGCTATTAAAATAAACTGAAATGTATGCGTTATGAGATGACCTCAGCTTCGGTTTTAGAGACTAAACTGCTTATAAATGAGTTT
The DNA here is from genome assembly GCF_027358695.1 of Spea bombifrons. Classification (NCBI taxonomy): domain Eukaryota; kingdom Metazoa; phylum Chordata; class Amphibia; order Anura; family Pelobatidae; genus Spea; species Spea bombifrons. The sequence continues at coordinate 41,776,256 of NC_071095.1, read as the reverse complement.
ATTCACCGGCAGTGTTTATTAGAAGGCTCATACCAGATTAATGGCACATTTTATGAACTGATGAACAAAAGTTGTGGTGGAGGACATTACTATCTGTCCCTACGACTTGGCAAAAGAAGGGACAGAAGGATGCCCCTTAGGGCCTTACTTACCCTTAGGCATCCCAGAATCCAGGGTAAGTGAGGCCCCAGGGCCTGGACATAGGAGTGCTCTGCGGTGTTGCAGCTTACCATACTTCCACCTCACAATTGTGGTCTTTGAATGAAAGGAAGTGCTAAGATATGACATCATAATCCAACACCCCACATTCTAAGGCCATAAGCATGAGGGACAGCAGGACCCCCCTTGCCCCTTCCTACGAACAAAGGGGTCCCACCATCCCTGACGGTAGCCCTGCTTATAGACCCCAATGAACAAACAATGGTCTAAAATTCACTAACCAAACTAAAGTTTGCAATGCAGAAAACAATGCATGGGGACTAACAAAACTATTTTAAATCTGAATATGACTTCATTAGCAAAAATAGTTAGATGCTATGGTTTCCAGAAATGATCCGCAAATAGCAAGCAGTTGATACAAAGGGTTTGCTGATTGCAATTTTAGAAACTTTGAAAAAGAGTTGGAGTGAAATAAGAAATGCTCATCATGTGTTGTTTTGTGATTGTTGGTGCTTATTCAACATAACCATCTTCCAAGCAGAGCAATGAATTCAATTTTTCAACAGCTTCGGTGTGACTTTCTTGAACTTTGTCCTATCCCTGTCAAAAAATCAAACAAGGAAGCAACTTTAAATTAAGCAATAGAGCATTCTAAAACATTCTATATTCATTGATCACATTTAGTGCACCTATTCAACATCTTTTATAGTTTGCAAAAACCATAAAATTATATTGGTGAGTTGTAACAGCCAAAAGCACATTAAAACAAACAAGGTACTAAGACCTGGTGCAAGGATTATATGTGTGAGTTGAATCAGATTTAAACCCATAGGCAGTGACATATCCTACGGTGGCAGGTCCTGGGTGTCAGGAGTCCCCCTGCTACAAAACAGGGGGGCAGGTGTCCAGTGTCCCCCCCCCGAACAATAGGTCGGTTACAATCTCTGATTACCCCAACTGACCTATTTATGCTATGAAGGCTGTTCTGAGCCGGCACAGCCTCCATAGACTTCATTAAAAGGCACTGCGTGTCATAAGGTAAGGCACGTCCAGATATGACGTCATATTTTCAGGGAATCCGACCACAAAGGTGAAGATGACTGGGGCGCTGCTATAGGTCGTCCCCAAGGGTAAATACACCACTGCGCACCAGGACAATACTAAACATGCCCTGACTGAGAAGATGTATGGGGCCAATGGCTCAGACCAGTTTCATGACCCAGCCACCTGAAGCTTTGTATTATATCACATGCTGTTGGGTTTATTTGTTATAAGCTATTACTGTCCCTTTAAATATATCTCAGCTTGGAAAATCAACAACATCACTGTCTTCAGGAAATATAAAGAGTCTTGATTATATTTGAGTTATTGAGGACCCTGGTTATTTACAAGACTAATAAACTTAGGTAATAAACTAATAAGCATTCTCTATCACCTAGGATAAGGAGCTCAATTGCCCTAGATAAGGCAATGAACGTCCAGCCAGGCCATGTGTTAATGTGTCTCAGTTCTGCATGGGTTAATAGTTCATTCTGTTACAATGCATTCCACGCTCAATGGGTTAATGATAGATAAACAAACAACTGCAATGCAAATTTTCCCTTACTATGACTTGGATTCCTTGAGCGCTGGATACTTGCTGCGCCCAGCATGAAAAGGATCATTAATAAGAAGAAAATTCTTTGTTTGGGTATGGCATTAAAAATAGAAGGGGTGCTTTGTTCCGTCTTCAAGAAGTTCCAAGGAGAATAAATACTTTCCCTTCAAGTATGATTTTTCCATCTGCTTTTTTTCCCAGAATATGATATCAGGCTGAATACTAAACATTTTCTATATCAAATGTGCAAAAACATACTTTAGATTGCTTAGCTCATTTTGAGATCTTATTATCACTTCAGTTGTATGAGACCAAAGCCACCAGAGAGGCTACCACCATACCTGGTATGGCTGGCAACCAGGGTAGAATGGGCCAGTAATATAGTGGTCCAAACCATATTTAACGATCTGCCACTAAAGCTGTAGTAATTATCTGGCCCTACTGGCCAGCAGCCCACCGGGCATTTGCCCAGTGTGCCAGATGGCCAGCCTACCTGTAGATACATGTTACTACATGCAGTATTTTTAAATCAGTCTTCACAGCTGGGTAAAATGGGCAGTGTAAATGGACTGAATGCTTTTTTATCTGCCTTCAAATTCTATTTTTCTATGTTAGATGTAGAGGTGCCACCGTGTGTGGCTACAAGTATAAAGCCGGCGGACCCACACTGCTTTAATACACCGGCTGGCTGACTGGTCTGAAGGTGGGAGTTATTGGGCAGCAGCACACCAGCCATTTGCCCAATGGCCATTCCAGACCTAGATCGCAGGTTTTACTACAAACACTTATGGAACGTGTGCCTAACAGAGCATGTATGTAAATTAGTTATATATTCAGTTAGAAGAGTGGCATGGTTACGTTACCTATGTGTAAGTTATTCTCTCCATGCTGATCCTTAGGGGCTCGTTTTACGCCCGGTTCTGGTAAGAGCTGTTTGTTCTTAGTACTTGGGATAGAAAGGTAATGGGAAAGATCTATTATCATACTATTTCTAATGCAATCACAGGGATGAACTGCATGCGGTCCACCAGCTGCTGTTAAGATACAACTCCCATCATTGCTTGGCTCTACTTCTTGAGCATCTACTTCAAAAAAAAAATAAAAAAAAATTATATATATATATATATATATATATATATATATATATATATATATATATATATATATATATATGTCTTTCCTTCTTTCCTGGTACTACGGGTTACAAATAACCTTTTGGTAGATCAAGTAGTTTATGCATGAGGTCCACAGAAGAACACTGGAGTCCTCGACCTCTCAAGGTTCATTATCCCCGGAGTTTTAACAACAGTTGTATATTTGCACATGGAAACATGGGACACACAATAAGAACATGATAGGGCAGCCCCCGAATTAGTTATTTCTTCACTGTTTATCAATTATTATTATTGTAAATGCCATATAAAGGTTGATTTATTGTAAATGGCAAGTTTAGTGAGGAGGTCTTTGGGGTTCAAGCTCATTTTTTAACAAAAAGCAGATATGCCCAGATATGGGTATGTGTGACATATTTTTGTAAAAAAAAAAATATTCAGTGAAAGTTTACAGACAGCAAACAAGTCTTTGGTTACAATATAATAAACACCCATACACGTACACAGCAAATCTCCCGCAATAGGAAGGACGGTCCCTCCTCCAGACAAAATAATCCTTTGTCCCTTTTTCCTCCCCTGAAGTCAGAATGCTTGCTGGGTGTATCACAGTGTTCTACAGTCCAAAGTATCCCTATGATGTGTGTAAACAACCAGCAGGAAGTGCGTTTATAAACAAAATTGTGTAAATAAAATACATTCTTCTAAAGCCGTACACAGTTATAAACCCAATATCCATGGGTCACAAAGTCACATAAAAAGTGTCACCTTCTAAAACAGAAATGTCTCGGATGCTGGGAGGCAGATTTATATTCACATCTGGAAAAATATCACAAGGGTTTACCAGCCAGCAGAGTCATCTGGCAGATGGGGAAATGCCCAATATGTTTGTTTACAGAAAAGTGTTTTCGGACGTCTTAGAATTTCGGATTTGTTCTATTGGGTCACTTGAATTTTGGAATTATTTAAATAAAAATATATATATATATTTAAATAGTATACGCATGAGTATTATTTAAATACAAAAAAGAACCGGGATTTGTGTTTTATTGTGTATCAAATTAAAGACACTATGTTACTTATCCCTCCAAATTGTTATTATTACATGTTTTACAATTGTAAGCGTATAGGCAGGACCGTCTTTACGCGACGGATCGTCTTTACGCGACGGATCGCTTTCTCTTAGTCTGCCGTTCCAGTGTCGTCAGACCCTTTGAATGCAGGTACTGCTAGAAACTCTGCGTAAATTGTTGGCGCTATAGAAATAAAAGGTGATAATAAAATTAATAACTAGAATTTTGTTCTTTCTGTTCCTTTTCAATAAAGCATTCTTCAGTGAAAAATAGAAAAAAAAAAGAGTGGAGGCACGCTTTCATTCCAGAGATTCGGATTGCAGTAAGGGAGGGAAGTGGGAGGGTGTTGGCAGAGAGGCTGGGGAGGGATAATCATCAGGGATCCAGAGAATGTAGAATGTTCATTCTGCTTTCAGGAAGGGAAGCAGGCAGAGCGATCCTCAGCCTGGGTTCTACAATCTGCTGGATTTCTAAACTTTCTAATCTATACATTGACGCTGCGCACCTTAAGGATCGCCGTATTCTTGTGGCTATACATTCGGCTCAGAACTAGGAACAAAGTAAGTTAGCATCTTTTGCATGAATATACCGGGTTGCATCCATGCCTGTTCACTGCCGAGTGCCTTCTAGATTGTAAGCTCATTTGAGCAGGGGGCGTCTTACCTTTTGTTTCTGTAAATCGAGATTGTTACATTACGCGCTACTTGTTATGTCCATTGTACAGCGCTGTGGAATATGATGGTGCTATATAAATCAATAATAATAATAATATGCTTCGTAACACATTGTAGGAGAACTGCAGGAAGTCTGATCACTGGCACTTTTGTCAAAAGAACACAATTTATTTAACATAATGTCAATCTCGTGATTGTGACCCGCTTTATATATAAACTCCTCTTTTAAGATTATGTGGGTCGTGTAGCCTGTCTGATATTTAAAGGGCTAATTTTTTTTCATGACCTTTCTCCCTTTTTTGGGGAAGAATTCTGTTAAACTTGTCATGCCCTGGATTTGACCACAGAAAGTCTTCCAGAGACCTGCGGTCAGGGGTACGTCTCTAGATGTGGAAGGCTGTCTAAGAGGGCACCGGTATAATTAGGCTGATGGGTTGGTTTGGCTGCGCTTTCTGTTATACAGAGTCCAGGCACTGCTGGAATGGCATTTGGCTCCATTGTATGCAACTGTTTATAACTCCTGCCGGCAGATATTGATGGAATGAAAGATTATGTCTGAATGTCCTTTAAAAAAAAAGTGTAAATGTCTGGGAATTAGCTGTCCTAATCAGATGCGATCTTTGCCAACAGTCTTTTTTTTGTGGGTCTATATTAGGAAATTGCATGAGTTAGCACACTTGTAATGTCTGTCTGTCTATGTGAATAAAATCCGGTGGTTTTCACTACGTCATGACTAGTTAGTTACACCATGGCTGGACTTGCATATACACTTTTTCCTGGTAATTATAGGAGTGATTTAAAGGGTAGGTTTGTTATTGTTACGATGTGTAGGATTTCAACATATAGACGAGAGGACAGGGTTCGTAGTAACTCGAATTGCCCAACCAGAATTGGTTAAAAATGTACTATACTTAAAGAAAACATTAAAGAAAAAGAAGCAAAAAAAAAAGAGACATTGGAAGAGGTTTTGGCTCCTTTGCCTACTCATCAGTTTGTATCCTGTGGGTGATTTCGTTAGGTATTTTATTTTGTTCCATTTTTTAGTCTTTCCATGTCTCCTTTTCGTACCTTTTCTAGGTTTCTTTTATAAATGATATTTCACTAATTTTGGGTGGTAGAGGAAATGTTTACGTATGTTGCCTGTATTGAGTTGCTGGCCCTCTCACGTGTACCCATAGAATTGCCATATTCTGCTTTTTAACAGCAGGGTTCCCCCCTACTCAGCATTTTGTAGGCATTCGTAGGCTTATTGCTTGCCGATACCCCATGCAGGGTTAGGGGTAATGGATGCTGAGGGACGTACCTGACTCTTTGAGCTACCCGGGACCTCTGCTTGCGCCTGAAAGGAATTGGGTTTTGCTTTACAGGAATCTGGTATGATTCTGTTCAAAATCAGCCCTGCCTGGACTCATCAGAACCACCGGATGGGTTCATAGCATTCCAGATGCTGGAAGATGCAGCGATGTAAAAGGGGTAATATAGTCATATTAATTATTGGTCTATTTTACGTATATTTTGGCTAATTTTGTTCTCTGTGGCCGATTGTGATTAAAGTAACCACAAAAGGATTTTTTTGTTTTACATTGAGATCCCACTATCTCTATAGGAGAATATTGCTTGTCAACTGTAGTTTATTTCCTGAGTATTTTTATCCATTACATTTTCCAGATGCTCATCTCTCCTTGCACTTATGTAAAGCTGCTTTGGAGGATTATATCTCGTGTTGAAGAATAGGCTACATACATATATACTCCTTTCTGGTCTCACCCTTTTTCTAGGTAATACGAACACAATACCAACAAGTAAATGATTGCTACCATTTAATTGTCCCACGAGTGCGTGGCATGTTGGAGAATATAACTTTATGCCATGCATTTCTGTCTCCGATTGGATGCTTTCTCCTTTCCATGAGAGTCTTTCTTCTGCTTCTTAGGAGAAAGTGAGATGAACCAGGGGGATCTGTTGTGTAAACAGTCTCTCTACAGCAACGTCTGAGGGTTTTCAATGTAAATGCCTCTATTTAGGCTTTTTGCCTGATTTAATTTTGTTGATAATCATTCTGTCTTAAATATGTCACGTGAGCCTCTGTTTAAAATAGGTCCTATTGAGGACAACTGTCCCTTTATAAATGCCGGGAATCCTAATTTGCTCTCCCCCACTTTAAACATTTTCCTCTGCGTTTTAAAGGTTGACATCCCTATAATTACCCATGTGCGACTTTGGCACACACGTCAATCATTGTGATCTGCGTGCTAATTCATTGCTAATAAAACCGAGCATCATTAAGTAAAAGTAGCGACGATCTCCTTAAAATCTGTTTTTAACTTCACTTTTTAGGTTAATATATATTTAGTATTGTACACATAAGTATTGCAGATACTTAGAATTTTTTTGTCCTTCCCGGTCTGAAGCCGTTTCGCTGTAAGCGAATTCCACATTTTACCGTTGCCATAGGCAAACAAATTCATATTTTTTAACGAATAGAGCAGATTAAAAGCCATTTCCTGCATCTTCTTTAGCAAAACCTATGTGAGCTCTTGGGCTTCTTGTATTTTCCATTTTTATTTAATGTTTATTACACCAACCCTTGGATTTAGCCACAGGGTGAAGTCTGCAGGCTTACTAAACTCTGGGAATACGATTTCACTGCGTAAGAATGTTAGTCATTTCCTTTTAGGAACCTGATGTTTAAGTATGTTAAATCCAAGCAGAGTGTTTTCATATGTACATCTGGGATATTGAAATTCTCTTGCAATCCATGTATGGTTTATGGCTTCTTCATTAAACAAAAGAAAATTAAAGTTATTGTTTAAGATTCTCTTCTTCCAGGCCGGCAATGAGAATGTTTGGTAGTTATCAATGTTTGTTTGTAATTTATGACTATTAACTTGGAAGCAATCTTTTATAAACAATAGCAGTGCTTTATATATATATATATATATATATATATATTTATATATATATATATATATATATATATGGCCATATGGTCAGGAAAGGATTTTTATGGTAAAGGTTTTCTATACCAGGTGTATACTGAAGTGCTGACCAATCCCTGGTCTAGGAGGTGGCATCACCCATCAGGGATTGAGCCTCATAACATGTTCTCTGGTCTGACGGCAGCAGCCGGGCCCCTGGAACACACTTCCAACTGAGAGGTTCTTAGTTTTATTTTACATTTTATGACTTTCAGTATTTAGTTTGGTATTAAGCCAATCATTTCCATTACTACACAGAATTTAACTAAAACATCAGGTTCTGCTGATTCCATGTTTTCTCATGGATGAGGAACGCAGTTCGATGCTTTGATTCTGTTAAACTCTCCCCTTGGCTTTACGTAAACCATACTGCAGGAATCAGCAGCAATTTAGAAGTGACCATTAGATACAGAATATTCTCATTGTTGGTTTTCTAAAAGAAAAGATAGTAGGCCACTTAAAGTTTGTCCAAGCCACATTCTGTTGGCTCTCTAATGTTTCATTAGGTCTGATCATGTCTGATCAGTACTAATGATCTATTTAAGTCACAGGAAGCGCAGTGATCCTGTCCCTAAAAGCAAAAGTGATGTCATCATGGGATAACTCTGCTAAAAAGTAACAAATATGACATAAACCAAGGCAGCCTTCCTTCTGAATGATGATGCAGAGATTGTTCTTGTGTGCTCTTGTTTTAAGATGTTGATGGTTTTCCTGTGTATTCTAAGTGAATTTACATATCAGAAACTCAGGATTAATGCAAGTCTCAGCTCTGTTTGAAAGCTGGAAAAAATGGGCAAGCATATAGATCTGAGCGACTTTGACAAGGGCCAAATTTTGATGGCTAGAAAACTGGGTCAGAGCATCTCCAAAACTGCAGCTCAGGTCTGCAATGGTCGGTAAATATCAAAAGTGGTCCAAGGAAGAAAAAGCAGTGAACCGGCGACAGGGACACGGCTGGCCAAGCCTCATTGATGCACGTGGGGGGCGAAGGCTGATCCGTGTGGTCAAATCCAACAGACAAGCTACTCTAGCTCAAATTGCTGAAAAAGTAAATGCTGGTTCTGATAGAATGGGGTCAGAACACACAGAGCGTCGCAGTTTGTTGTGTATAGGGCTGTGTAGCCGCAGATCAGTCAGGGTGTCCATGCTGACCCCTGTCCGCTGCTTAAAGTGCCTATAATGGCCATGTGAGGATAAGAACTGGACCACGGAGTAATGGAAAAAGGTGGCCTGGTCTGATGAATCACATTTTTTTCACATCACGCGGACGGCCGGTGCGTCCCTTACCTGGAGAACCAGGATGCATCCAGGAAGGCTCCACCTCGCAACTTACAGGAGTTAAAGGATTTGCTGCCAACGTCTCGGTGCCGGATACCACAGAACAGCTTCAGACTACTAGTGGAGTCCAGGCCTCAGCGCTGTTTTGGTGGCAAAAAGAGGGACCTACACAATATTAGGCAGGTGGTCATAATGTTATGGCTGATCGGTGTAAAATGAAATGAAGTTTGGTTTCATCCTACATGTAAGCCTTGCACAGCAAAGCCTGTGCATGGACGGGCTCACAATGCATTACCATTAATGGGTTTAAGGACAACCCGTTGTCCTTAAGGGGGTAATATTGGACTGGACCCCAATATTCTTAAAACCAAACCTGAATAAATGACCTACGAGGCTACGTCTGATTAATATTTGGTCTACTGATATGCTTTTTCTTTGGTAGCAGGAACCAAATAACCTGTTAAACTGACCCAAATTTAGATTAGCATTATTCAACAGCATCATGCGAGAAGTGACAAGAATAGCAGCCAAGGAAGAAGAAGCGATGGAGACGAAAACCCTTGTGTTCAGTTTCATGTTTGATGTACTGATTCAAGAAAACATAACGGACTGAAAAATGATACCATACAGTATTTAAATTGTAACATGCATATGCAAGTTTTACCTTTGTGTCCTGTACACTACTTCCAAGAACCCCGATGCAATTTATTTTACATTTATTTTTATTTGTACATTCATAGTACACATTAGAATTAATTATTCAGAGTGTACAAACTGTACATGACCACTGAAGAAAACTATTTTGAATGGCAGCTGATATACGGATGACACTTTTTGACCCTTTATGGCCAATGGCTATCTAGTGATAAAGTGTGCGCAATATGAATCAGACCCAAACAGGCAACTGAATACCAGAGCTGGATCTAAGCATAATCTTATGGAACTCTGGAAACACAAAGAAAACACCCGGCTGAAAACCACAGGAATTTAAATTAATAGAATTATCTGAGGTTCTCCTCATTGTAATGTAATGTATATCACTTTATGTGATTCACCCCAGTGACTGAGCAGTTTCTAATTTATGCTACAATCTAGAAGTAGATGTCTAGATGGTTAGTTTTGTGGTAGAAGGCATGGTAAGTCATGGAGTCAAGGTTAAATTGTTTTGGATGTTGATGTACTTTATGTTAGAGGCAAGTTGGGTACCTAGAACTCAAGGGTCAGTTGGGTGGATCTCCAGGACTTTTGACTTCTACCCCTGATCAGGCATCTGGTGAGGTTGCTGACCTCCAAAAAGCTTTCACCCCCCTCCCCAAGCTCAACCATCATATCCTCTGGGACTCAGGGGCTCTGCTGTGGGGAAACGTGTTACACGACTTGAGGAAATGTCTGAGCTGTTTGCTGTGGCCTTGGCAAGATCCACGTCCTGAAGATTCGTACCAAAATTGGAGTGGATGCTCAAGAGAATGCTCATGTAATTTTCGATCATGAATTATTACATTCTAAGGAAACTTTCCCTAACTTGTGGTGTAGTGAATAAGCCTTATTGCAGACTTTGTCTGGTGTGCTTGTAAATTGGGGGGCGGGGATAGCAGAACACCCTTTTTGGTGATATAAGGGGATATTTCTGTCCTTCAAATGGGCCTTGGTGAACCATGGACAACAGAGAAGAAAACCTACAAAAAACCCTATTATTAGCAAATGTAATGTCCACTTTTAGGAATTTTGCTGTATTGAGCGGACCATAGCATCCACTGGCAGAGTGGGGAAAGAGTTGGCACAAACACAATAGATTTTTATTTGTCCTGTGGACATGCAGCGTATCAGTTGAGATCTGGAAAAACAGAATGTTGCTGGAAAGTCAATTCTACAGGAACCCTAATTTGTAACAGATGCAGAAATGTATGCGACTTACACATTTAGATGATGTCAGCTGGTTTTCTGGAAACACAGGGACCCCAGATGGTTACAGATTATAGCTGTGGTTACCAAACTTGCAGATTCAAGGGTTTGATTCTGTGCTAAGCGGGTTCTTTGTGCTGATATAGGTCTATTTAAACCTCTTTGCTGTTAGTTGCAATGACAGTCATTGTACGTACTAAATTCCACACAAAGTGCCTGTATGTAAACCAGAATGCGAAGGAATGTAACAAGATGTGTTTTCCATGGATGAAGACACTTATGGTTTTACCAGGGATGTGATCGTAATTTTTCTAGTCCAAAGGGGATTTATTCACTGGTGAAGTGTGGGCGGAAAATTTCTCCTGACCCAATAGGTTTATAAGATGCCTTTCAATAGTTAAGCAACAAAACAACAATCATGCTCTCTAGCAATAAATCATAGAAAATTCCGGGCATTCAGAAATACCAAGAATTATGTATTTAATGATTCTATTAGTTAGAAAATTGTTAAGCTCACCACTGCAGGTAGAACATGATTTTTAGTTATGCATGGTGCAGAACCAACATGGCCATTCATGCACAAAAACTGAATAGAGTTCACCGTAGGTAATGTATACTGTAGGTAATATGGTGGTATTCTCTAGTCTCTTTTTTCAACTAATTCTCTAGTTCATTTAATAAACCTCAAACACAGTGTGCTATTTTTAACAATGTATGCCAAGGACAATACATAGATGTGGAGCATACGCTCTGGTGTCTTTTGGCACGGGTCTAGAATGGGTTCAGAATAGACAATCGCAGGCAGCCATTTTTCCAGCAAACATATACATGTCAAATGCTGTAGGGCAGCTGTTGTAAAGTGCTACATTGTGCCATGTGGGATGGACAAACTCACAGAAAGGAATTAATTACTGTTATCCATCCCATATACTATACGGCACAAGTATAGATGTGCTAGTCCGTAACATATGAAATGTATGTGCGCCCTGGGGAAGAAAATCCCGGATGTGGTTCCCTAGTTTAAATACTGAGTGTGGGACATGAGACAAAAGGGCTTTTGCTCCATTCCTAGAGAAAGCTAATGCACAAAGTTGTCTCCACCAGCTGAACAATGCACAGGTTGTTAGGCCTCTAACTCCTCATGTCGGTGTATTCTTTAATGCATTGCTTAAAATGTATCCCTAAATAACAGAGGGAAGTGTTGTCTTCCTAGTCTAAAGAGCTTCCTTCCTGCTCTACAAATCAAGATCAGCTTTGTCAGATTCTAGACCTCGAATGTCGCAGACAGACCAGGAATTCCGAAGACCCTGGCAGGAACAAGGGCTTTAATCAATGTCAGCTATCTTTATTGAGCACCCTGTGCTCAGACTGCGATGCCCACAATCCTTGCCTGTTTGTGGATCTTGGGGCCTGGAGTTTATCAGTATTAGTGGTATCTGGATATTTCTGTTTTGCTTATTCCCCAGATCACTTTTCTCCTGGTGGTCGAAGGACTTCTGCCCAAGTGTAGGCATAACTTTTGTTTTAGTACTTTCCAGTAAGAGCTGTCTCCTTTGAGAAATAAGTCATAAGGCATTTTCTGATTTAAGAAAAGGAGAGAAGACTATTATAGTGTCAGCTCCGACAGAGACAGCTCAAAGCACTGATTTACAACCAAGCACAAATTCCATAATAAGGGACACGTAAAAAATGTACTGTATTAAAAAAAAATGCAGAACTAGGCACGATTTATTGTTACAACATAACTACTTTTTAGCTTTTCGACAAATATAATACAGATGTGTTATTTTTAGGAACATCCCCTATCTCCTATCATTTTTGTCCTCTGAAATCATGTGAGGCTTCTTTTTTTACCTTACTACACTGGGATAACCTTCCATGCCCCCTCCTACCAAATGTGTTTTAATTGTACAAATATTTTCCTTCTTTTAATTCTTGAGATTTATTTTTTGTGTTTAAAAAAAACAATTAAATGGCGCCAGTAGTAATGTTTTGAGAGCCACAGCAAAAGTCTCCTCAGTTTCATTATTCCTTCCACTTATTTAACCAACCCAATGCAAAAATAATAATAATAAAAAATAAAAAAAATAAAAAAATTCCTCTTATGAATAACACAATCCTACAATCCTTCATTAGTTACCTTAACGGCACCTTTGACTCTACGTTTGCAGCATTTTTTTTTTTTATTTTTTTTTTTACTTGATTCGCTGCATTATTGGCTATATGCAGTTGGTTTGAATCCTGATTTGGTGTTTTTGCTGCTTCAAGGATTCAGGAAATGGCTTATTATCTCATTGAATTGCTCTTTGTTTCATGGTACCTTTCCCTGGCTCAGGAACAATGCAGGAAGCCCTGTCTGCTTCCACTATTACACTAAACACACCGTCATCTGTCTGTTCCCTGAGGACATTCGGGTGTCAGTGAAAGCCATGGTTTACCAATGTATACGCTAAGATCAGAACTCAAACTCTAAAACAGCAAAAGTGACTAAACTTTGTTTTCTTCTTGAGAAACTAAGCAATATATGGCCATATAATGTGACGGAACCCCCAATATTTATGCTTCTGAAAGGTCCTTTTAAATAGTTTTCTTGGTGTGCTGATTCCATGGATTCCCAACTTGTGAATTTATATGTTTCTTTGGTTTGCTTCCCTTTTGGTATTTAAAGGAAAACTGCCGCAACAATTCTTATGAATAGTTTTCATATATAACAGCAGATAAGAGCCATTTAGCCCGTCTAATCGGTCCATTTTTCCCGATGTAGAGACTCAGACCTTAATCAGTCCTTGGTCTTGTCTTAGATCCAGGATAGCCATATGCTTATCCCATGTGTGTTTATATATATATATAGCTTGCGTTTGAAACTTTTGCACCACAAACTTTTTGCACAGCAAAAACAAACAAATAAATATTTCTTTGGTTACCCTATCTTGAGCGACACACAGGGCGAGTCTAGTCCAACAACAGGGCAGATGGCAAGTCTAGCCAAATGGCTCTATAATATACTGGCCAAAAATATGTTTGGCATGCGGACAACTTAAAAAATTCTCAGCGTTTAGTCATATCCAACACATCTGCGCGATGTGAAGAGTGAGCTTTCATGAATTCTTTCAGACAATTGCCCCTTTGCTAGCCCACCCTTGAATAGACACATGATTTTGGAGGATGACTAAATACCTTTGCCTTTTTCATTGCCAGAAAAGCAAGTAACACATGGTGCACCACCCAAAGGGACATCAATGCCTTATTTTACTTTGTTAAGGATCAGTGAGACAAATTATTATTTCTATTTATCTTTTCTTTCATGAAAAGGAATGGGTGTTCTTTAAATTGTCAAACTGAAACTAAAATCTGTTTTTTTGTGTGTGTGGTTTACAGTGGAAATAACAGCAAAACTGTCACTTGCAATAAGAGAAAAAAATACAGAGTTAAAACTTATTTAACTCTTGCCGTTGAGAAAGCATTTCTTTTGGGCTCAGGGCTAAATAGATAGAATTAATCCTGGCGCCGGTTATTCCTTCAGGAATTAAAGTGTCTGCTGCCAAAAAACCAGAAGTGAAAATATCTTAGTGAATAATTTAAAGATATGTTCAGTGAGAACACAGTGTGACACGAGTCTTTTGAAAATGTTAAAGCATATTTTTTGCTAATGTGCCATCACTATAATTATGACAGCAACTCTTTATAATATAAGGAGCACCGTATATTTATAGAAAATATTTCGGTGGAAAGTGCAAAGAATATACCAAGTATTTTAATGGGTTTAGACATTCTTGTAGGTTGTTTATTGTTTTAAAAAAAAAAAAAAAAAAAAAAAAGACTAAAAAATGAAAGTATAGTAGTGGACAAATAAGTATGTCTATGTATGTTTGGGTCATAATCATGTGATCATAACTGTATATACACAGTTTATCCCAAACGTGTTCGAGGTTGAGGTCAGGGCTCTGTGCGGGCCGGTCAAGTTCTTCTACACCAAACTCATCCAACCATGTCTTTATGGACCTTGCTGACTGATAAAGTCATACACAAAACAATGACTTCAAGGTATTGCTGCTAAAGGTGGTTCTACAAGCTATTGAATCATAAGGTGTTCTTATTTTTCACACATGGCTTCTCCATTTTGATTTTATTTTTGTTGAATAAATCATGGCATGGTATAATATGTCACGTGTTGTTGTTCATCTGAGGTTCTACTTTCCTAATTTTTAGACCTGCTAAGGATGATTGTTATTATCTCATGATATGTAAAAGAGGATGTACTTTCTTTTTTGAAAGCACTATATATATATATATATATATATATATATATATATATACATACATATATACATTAGTTATTCAAATTATTTGGTTGCGGTTTACATTACAACATTTCGCTCTCTGCTTTTGTGGCCTGGCCCAAAATCAACATAGGCTTAGAAAAGGCTGTGAAACACTATAGCTCACTATATATATATATATCTGCATACAGTCAGTGAGAGGTAGAAGTGTACCTACATCCCACACTTCAGGTGTCTAAATCAGGGGTGTGACATATGTGTATTATATGTTGGGGGTGTTACATATATGTATTATATGTTGGGGGTGTGACAAGAGACAAGGAATAGCAGAGTGAGTACCAGAAGTGGGCGGGACCAGGTGTGTGTCTGCCCACTCACCTTACCTTTTTGGCGTGTGGTGGTCACATGGGAGCTGCAACAGCCCATACCTTCATTGGTGGTCTATAGCTCCCTGGGCCAGTTAGTAGAGATCAGAGGACCCCTCCAACCAGCCCGTGATAATAAGACAGCGGGACAGTGCCTGAAAACTGGGAATGTTGGGAGGTATGAGTTTATGTATAGGTGTGTATATGTTTGTCTTTAAAACTGACAAATAAACAAATAGAACTTGAGGGACCTACTGGCCTCTAGGGAAAAAACAGCATAGATTTGCAGCTGATAAAATAACGCATGTACCCGCAGGCATGTGAATACCTTGCATACTCTTCTGAGACAAAAAGATTTAAGAATATTGCTTTTGGAAATGGTCTGAAAACCACAGTCAGCTGACGGTGCAGTTTATCTAAATTTTCACTGTCTGAGCTCAGCTGGCATGGCATGTATTTACAATAATTTACTTATTTTGTGAGTGTTTTTTTCTTATTCAAGGAGGGCAGAAAACCGAGATAACAATGGATGCTCTTTACCTGCCTCAAATGCTGACCTTTTTTAGCTCTACAAAGGCAGTAAACTACGAACCCCATGAAGCTCAATGGCAGACCATCATGGAAGAAATAGTGGCGTCATAGCTTGCTTATCTACAAAACAACGCAAGAATCCAGCACATATCCAGCAAATACCATTCAAAAAACACCTAAGGCTTAAATATTGGGGATATCGTCACACTATAAAGGCCATATATCGCTTAGCCCACCACTAAGTCAAAGTACCCCAAGTTTGGCGAGTCCCGTCTACAGCTACCTTTTTACACGGTTATATTGCTTCCTAAGAAGCCAGATCAGTGGGACTCCATGCATTTTAACATAAAAGGGACTCTTAAGCAATTTAAAGTCTCCTGTGGACCCCATTAATGAGGCTCCTATGTGGCAGGAGGGGCTGCTCAACCATAAAGTTTTGTCAGAATCTATAAATACGCACCGCACAAAAAATAGGGGAGCGCACAACCTAAAAATGATTCACATTCAGATTTCCGGGTTGCTGGGGGGCAGCACAAAATGTTAAATGGACCAAGCAGCTATCATATACAAGAAAAAGCATATGATGGCTGCAGTGTCTCTTTAGGAAGAAAGGGGGATGCAATCCACACCAAATTAAACAAAAGTGTGCTTGTGCCAACTAGTTTGTATATGGAGGCAAATGCCCAGTGGCCATCCGCAGTTAGGCCAGGTTGTCATGCTTACACCCTTGTCACGTGATTCAAATTATGCAGTAATAGGTTTTTACCACAAAATGAAAATACTTCATAAAGTTCTTTAAGGTTTCTGTGTTGTTTAATGGGATTAAACCTTCCGAGAAAAAAAGTAAAAACTAAATACACAAGACCTCCGTCTGAGAGGTGGGAACCAATCAGCAGCTCCCTTGGGATATTTGGGAACCAATCAGCAGCTCCCTTGGGATATTTGGTCAGGTTCACTGTGCCAACCAGATATCTCATACTTGGTTGGCACTGGAACGACTTTACGTCTAATTGATTGCCTCCCCAAGTGATCTTCACTTCAGCATTATAAAAACCACATCTGACTGTTAATACATTAAAAATGCAGTTATTGTTTTTTAGTGGACAGACCTCATTGGTGTTTAGGCACTCTTTGAAAAGAAAATGTATTTCTGGTTTGTATATTTATGGCTAGATGATGAAATTGGTGATTTTAAATGCTTAGTGCACAAAGTAATGTGCCTTTGTGATTGAGAATTCCTCGCACAAGCACTTTTTCTCCTAGGAACATTTTGCTCTATACATCAAGACTGAAAGGAACTTTCATGCTTACTTGCTAAATCTGACATGTTTTAAGATTACAGCCAGCCATGAATACGAAAGAAAAACCTTTGTGATTTATGTACTTGGAATATTGAGCATAAGATATCCGATTGAGTAATACGCATAGAACATCTGATGATTAATGCTTCCTAGAATATGGAAGGGTTGACAAGGTAAAATCCTGGCCTCATTTGCTGTTCCTTGAGATAAAATGTAAATTGAGCTTCATCAGCGACTGATTTTTATTTCTAAGGATAAATCCCCACGTATGGAAATCCGGGCTTATACTTAAAGAACCCAGATGTTTAAAGTGGTGGATCTCCTGCCTCTCCTCGTGCCAGTCAACAGGATTCCACGTTCTACAGTCTAGTACTTAGACTTACAGAGGGATTCGTACTTCTGCTCCCTGATGTCAGTGGCATAACCTGAATGTGTGCATTTTACCCATGAAATGGACAAATTAGCTTCTATCCACTGAACACAAAGTTCTTAGCTGGCAATTTAAATAGCTAAAACTGTGGGACATTTGGACGCAACTTGATGGGATCACAGCCCACGTTCTTTAGATTTACTGCTTGCTGAGATGTCTCCAGTTGGGTTTCTATTGTTTTATATAGCGCCACCAAATTCCGTAGCGCTGTACAATGAGTGGGCAGGACAAAACAAGTAGTATGTAACATAACAATTTGACTTACGGAGACAACAGGTGAGGAGGGCCCTGCTCAGACGAGCTTACAGTCTAGAGGGTTATCTAGAATTTCCATGACTGGATCAGGGTCCAGTATGCAGAATGATGTCCAGCTGTCAAATCCCACATTGCATCTCAAAGAAGGGAAACTTCAAACATAATTTAGTCTCATTTTCTCTTCCCCTTGCGTGAATCGACTGTGTAAGAGTAATTTTGTATACTCAATGCACATACACGCTATGTAAGTTGAACTGCCAAAGAAGTTCATAACTTTTGACTCAATTACATTTCACAGGTTGACTCAATGGAGTGAGTGAGGACACATGCATGCACTCTCGTAATGGCCTCAGGAGAAAGATTTAAACCCAGATACCAAGTAAAACACACCTGGCAATTTCCAAATATATATACCTGGTTGTAGAACTGTTGTTTTAGCACCAGACTGTTGGATTGTTTAACATATTGAAGATTAATATGGTTGAACATAAAGCTGGCAAATTTGCTGGGGTTTTTTTTTTTTTTTTTTAAACTTTCATGGATATTAGAATTTGCTTTTAAAAGATCTGTTTTCAGTAAAATGTAATTGGACATGGCTAGAGATCTGAAAGCACAAAGTTCCTTTGAAATGGATATCATGACTATCCTTACGTGTGTTGTCATGTTGAATTTTGAATGTATTGGACACTTTGGATGAAATACAAAGAGGATATCCTGTGGAGTGGAAGGATATATATATATATATATATATATATACATACACACACTACTGTTCAACATTCTGGGGTCACTTAGCTGTCCCATTGGAACTCAGGAGTGATGGGTCCCTTTTAAAAAGGGACAGTTCGTAGGTAGGTAGGTAGGCACGATCCTCCATAGGGATTGTACTCCAAAAAATTTGCTGATTAACCCTAAATTATACAACTGAAATCAGTGTGGTTTCTTATTTAAAAAAGTTGATTTAAATAATATCAAACTTTTTTAAACAAAGAGCTAAGTCTATTTTTCTCCCCTTTATTACATATTCTTTATTACAAAGGTTCATTTTTTGCTCTAAAAAAAATGCATTTTTAGTCCATTTTTTATCTGTGCGTTCCTGTGAATTTTCTAGTGCTGGTATAGATTTTTTTTTTAATGTAGCTATCGTTCTAGAGCCCACTATGGAGCCACTATAGGGATGAGGAGTATAATGTGATCAGTAATCTGTGTCAGGATCCCTGCACTGCGGTGAACTGATTTACTCTATGGGAATTGGGGTGGATCCGAAATCTTACTTGGTAATCAAGTTTTATTTCTGCATCTTCTACAATAATTAAGAAATATGATAAAAGCCCATTCTAGGCATTCTCACTAACCCTGGCTGTGGCGATGTATAAAAGTTAGATGTGGCTATTTCTGTAGTGACTGTAGGCTAAGGATTTAGGGAATGTATGGTATGTACATGTTACAGCAGTGGGCAGGAG
Source organism: Spea bombifrons (assembly GCF_027358695.1). Classification (NCBI taxonomy): domain Eukaryota; kingdom Metazoa; phylum Chordata; class Amphibia; order Anura; family Pelobatidae; genus Spea; species Spea bombifrons. Next base: position 41,756,861 of record NC_071095.1, on the reverse strand, counting down.
AAATCAATGTCTCTTCTGTTGCCTGAAGGCTTAATGTTCCCAACGTGTCACAGATCGAGAGATATGGAGCTTTCGGAGAAAACAAAAATCTTGCTTTAATAGTATTCCATAAACCACATGTCCCTAAAATACTGTTTTTATAGATTAAATGTCACCGTTTATCGTGTCTGGCAAAGTGCGCGTTAAATCCCCCCACCCCCCATGTGCTCTGAATGCTGGAGTGGCCTTGTGAGGATGGCATTTAGCCTTCTAGGTGGGGGTGCAACTAATTTGTGCCTCCGAATCCCAAAGGAGAAATAATTAGCATTCTTTCTGTCCAATAGTTCAAATGTAAAGGTGACCTGTCCTGGTAGAAATCCCTAAAACACTTACCTTAATGAACAGGCGTTAAAAGCCTTTGCTAGAAATAAAAACCCTCAGCCATGCGATAACATTTATTTATTGATAGGTTTATATTCTTTCCCAGGATGATGGCGGATCCGGAGCCTGACCTCGGCAGCACTAACACATACCCAGACACTTACACACCCAGACACTCACACACCCAGACACTCACACACCCAGACACTCACACTAACCCAACTAGACACTCAGCACTAAGACACACATTCAGAAACTCAGCACTAACAGACAGGGTGAGCTATATGTAAACCTTCTACCCTTTCCTACACTCTCTCTGCATGTTATACCACAAGTTACCAAGACCCACAAATGTTTGAAATGATCAGCCAATCAGGAGATGGAAGTCAGGTGCATGCTGGTAAAATGCCTGAACAAAAACATATTCAAATCGCTCAAATATTAACACTAAACAACTTTAATACTCTTTCTTAATGTAAAATTGGACGAACAGTCCATTAATAGAAAGATGTATATTATAAATATAATTAATTAATAATTAATTAAAACAATTTCATTTCAAACTCAAACCAGTGTTATGTCTGGGACTTACGTTTGTCATTACCTTGAATGCAAACAAAAAGGAAGGCTTTCTTTAGTCTATTTATTTTAGTAATAAGCCAACCTCAGCGATTTCCCAGTAGAATTCATTTGCACTTCGAATTATTCATTGGATCTTTCCATCAATTATTCATTAAACCTGCTTGTGTGGTATTTCTGATTAGCTGCGTGTTAGAAAAAAATCTATAAATAATAATATTTATTTTTTCTTTACGTTGATGAATCTGTTGTAAGGTAACATTAGTCTTTTTCAAATCAATATGTTCCTTGCTGTTTAGAGACCTTTGTTGTCAAGATAATAAATGGCTAAATTTGTGTGATCTGTTGGATTTTAACAGAAATTTCAGTGGTTTTAACCTTTTCTTAAAATCTTTTTACAGTGCTTCATTTATGATTAGAGGAATTCCCCTCCTCTATGTAGAATGATGACCACAATGATGATGATGATGAAGAAACGTCCATCCCATTCTAAGGATGTAAGGTGCCTACAAGGGATTGAAGCACCACAGTGACCTCCAGGCTTAGCCCAGAACAAAATGAGCAAACTGAACTTCCAGAACAACAGAGTTATGCAGGACCGACGAAGCGTTTGTGTCTTCCTACCTAACGACGACACTTTAAATGTTATTATAAACGTAAGTCGGTTCTTTGGGTTTTTAAAGACAGCACTAGTGAATGTGAAGGGCAGCACAACAGCAATAAATCAGAAAAGTAATAATGGTGCTCAAAGAACAAATATGTCCCATAAAGAGATATCAACATAAATATACATCTCAGAAATCTATTAGAAAATTGTATACTGACGCAACACCTATAGCAGTATATATATATATATATACTGCTGTATCTCAAGTCTAAGACCAGAAGCAACCATACAGCAAAAAATAACACCAGAAATGCTACTTTTAATAAAATACTTGGTGGTACACTTGGTATGTAGGATGGAGACTTAAAACTAAAACGTTTTCTCCAGAAATTTTCCTGAATTACCGCTGAAAACCACAATCCTCCTTTAAACAGGTTAGGACTCTACACTCTAAAAATATGTTTATGTTCCTGGTGTGTAAATCCAATAACAATATGTCATATATTCCAGGTTAAAGCACTTTGCCAGGAGTTACTCGTCCAAGTATGTGATCTTCTCCGATTGAAAGACTGTCATCTCTTTGGCCTCAGCGTTATACAAAGTAAGTAAAAGAGCTGGTGAGTGTGAATGGAGTTTATGTACTAAGAATCTGGAGATCTGAGATCCCAATTTTAAGCTAAATAAATGGGACATCCTTACCTCTACAACGTCTATATTATATTCTACCTTTGTTCGTTTTATATGAGGAGTTTCAATGTTCTGCTCAATTATGGTTGAAATCAATGTACTGGAAGTGGCCACTTTTATGATAGTTTTGACATTTGAAATTTGACATTTTCTGAAAGCACCTGGATTGTTATAAATGTTACAGTTTTGATTCATGAGTTGGATATAACGCCAGGTACTACCTAGGCAAAATATAAGATCATTGTTTTGACCAATTTTTTCTTATGTTAGAATAACACATAAATCCTCCTTTTAAAAAAATCAACATTTTAACAAAAAAGAGAAAAATACGCTGGAAATCCCGTTTTATATTCACACATAAAAACTCCTTATAATACGTATTTTCTTGTTCTGAGAAATAGAGATTAAACGTAAGTAAACCCAACACCCTGTTCAGTTTATTTAACATTCTTATTTGTAATAAACTTTTTGTGTTGAAACAATATTTTCCCCTAATACTGTTACCTAATATTGTCAAGACATTGACAGTATATCGTATACTGTACCGTGGCGAAGTATAAATGAATGTTTAAGTATGAGCTGTGGGCCAAGTTCTTTTAGTAGAGATGCAATAATCCTGGGTAATACAATGCCAATTTTTGCCAAAATCTAAAACAGCCCACGGTTAAGGGGAAACCTAGTTCTTCTTCTTTGTGGGTAGTTTTTTTTTTCATCTTTTCGGAATAAATGTGGCAATCTCAAAATTAGATAACGAGTTTGTTTTCCCCTAATGGGAAATTCAGTCCAATTAACCACATGTGGCTGATGATATTGATTTTTTTAACTAGCGAAACATATTTTAACACGACAGGTTGACTTTAGGTATGAATAGTTCCCAACACCTCCTCCAAAAGAAAACGTGATTATTGAGAATTACCATAATATATTTTGGGTGGGGGGTACAATCCTTCACATATGCTTTACATAATGATTTATTGATTTATAAAGCGCCGTCGTATTCCACAGTGCTATAATAACTGCTTGAGTGTCTCTCTCTAGGGCTTCACATTAAATGCTTTAGCGAGTAACCCTTGAAATACCAAAAAGTTGCTTGGCTTGCATCACTAGCAACAGGGCATGCCAACACCCCTCTCTGGCACTTTTGGGGTTAAGCCCGCAGCTTGACACATGTTTAGTGTGATGATTAATGAACGCAGCTGAGGCAGGCCCTGCTAGATGGATCCTGCAGAAGTCACATTCCAATGAACTGGAATTCCACCCAACGGTTCAGAAGAAGACTTAACATGGAGGGGGCAGATCTGTTTTAGATGGGCTTCAAAAATCACAAGTGAACAACGTGCCACTTTAACGTCCCAGATTGGTGACTTCATAGTAGTGTTCGGTCGCAGTAACGGGAGGAATGACATAATCCAAGCATAGCTTCCAGCTGAAAGAATCAGCCCATGTGAATAGTAGAGCTAATGAACAGCTGTTGGAGACCGCATGGAGTTACTTTAGGGATATGGAGGACCTTGGTGTTTTCTGTGTAGCCCGATCTTCCTTTTAACAAATTTTTTAGCTTTATTTGTAATCGACAAGTGAACCTTATTATTTTAAGGCGCTGAAGACGGATCATTTTAAAATATATGCTAAAACCATCATGCTTATACCCTCAATAGCCACTGTTTGCACATTCAGCATCAGCCAGTTACTTATCATATACAACTTGAAGTAATAAGCAACAGGCTGAGCAGAAGTAATAACAATATAACTTTACTTTGTATGTGATACTTTTATTTATATAGCACCGACACACTCTGCAGTGCTGTACAACAAGAATACTTACTGTATATTACTATAGGATCTATAGGATACCCTATATTAAAAATATTATATAAAGTTGTTGTTATATACTGACTGATATAAGCAAAGCAAATTCTACATTTGATATTTGAGTTAACTCTTTGAGTTCGTAGGGACATAGCACTAAAATATTAGGGATAAACTATAGAATGAATTAACTGGCACCATGCTGTCTCGAATGAAATGTACTTGTGTAAATAGATTAAGTACATTCTCCTCTCTGTATCTCTTTTGAACAGACAATGAACATGTTTACATGGAACTTTCCCAGAAGGTTTATAAATACTGCCCGAAGGAGTGGAAGAAAGAGGCCAGTAAGGTATGTCCCTCCGTGCGCTGTGTTTGCTCAACAAATTTCTTGGCTTGCTTTTCTGAGGAATTTTTGCCGTTGGCAGAATGCTGATGAAAAGTATCTGTGGATGGTGCGGTAGGAAGCTCAGCTGTTTGCAGATTCACGTCTCTGAGATACAAGGCAAAATGTGACATAAATCCTGTTTGGATTAGGTGGCAACTCGGTGCCCCCCGGGTTTGGATAGAAACGCTCAATAAGGAGCTGTAGGGGGATTGCTATTGCAAATGATCGTAGTCACAGAGAGTTTAGAGGAGGACTTTGTCACCAGAAACCCAGCTGCCATCATGGTATAAATTACGTATGATGCAGGCATACCTCATATGCACCACTATAATATTCATTATTTAATTACATACATATATATCTGCAGGGGCGTACCCAGAGTGTTTGGCAACCCGAGATAGAACCTATATTTTGCACACCCCCCTTCGGCCTCTTGCACCCCAGGTTAACTCACATGTATGTGCTGGCATATATTTTTTCACACACTCTCACATTTGCACAGAGTTACACACTCACTCCAACACAATGCACACACTCACTAACACACACTTACATATACACATCCATGCTCACACACAAGCACACACTCACACATACACATCCATGCTCACACACAATTACCACGGGGTTTGGTATCCTCATGTTACATGACCCCTCTGCTTTCCTGCTTCCCAGAGCTGGTTAAAAATTTTTTTACAAAGGGCTTGTCTGATCGGCCTAGGGGGCAATTGTCACCCTGATGAGTGGCACCCAGAGCGGACCACCCCTCCTAAGTACTCCACTGTATACCTGCCTACCTAATATAACATATTTTAATTGTAAATGGTGAATGTATCTGTTGAATATTATTGTATATTATATACCGTATTGTATACTATATACAGTAAATATATATATATATATATATATATATATACATATATATATAAATCTGTGTGTGTGAAATATATTTGTTAATCTTTTTGTTTTGTTTTTACCACACCAGGGTATTGACCAGTTTGGCCCTCCTATGATCATCCATTTCCGAGTTCAATATTATGTTGAAAATGGCAGATTAATAAGGTGAGATCACTAGTTCTGGTAATACAGTAAATTAATTTTAACATAAATGGTATAAGCACAAGACTGAAGTATAAACTTTACGGCAGGAACAATGGGCAGACTAGACGAGCGAATGGTTCTTATCTGCAGCCAAATTCTATGTTTCTATATAAGAATTGTAGTAGGAAATAGCCATATAAGTCATATGCCAAGGATCCTTAAACAAACCTTCTTTTAATAATAATGTAACTTAATTTTTTTTTTTTAATCTGCGAGACCAAGATGGATATTCTGGTTATTTGGTAGAATCTTATCTGAACGTTCCCAATGTTCCCCAGTCCTTGACTAATTTATTCTACATCTAACAAACAACCATAGATAAGAAAAACTATTTAAGAAATGTTGGACCTCTTAATGTTGGGCCTTTTAATTGACTCATTACAGCTAATGTTTTTACCTGCTTTCTGGTCCAGTAATTGGCATGGCATTTATAAACAACAATGTATTTATTTTTATTAGAATACCAGTAACTGGTTGTGGGGGGGGATCCTGTTACACCAAATTGCCAAGGAATTTACCAAAACAGATCTAGTAAATTGGGTTGTTAAATGGTTGTTTAGAACACTTTGGATAATGGTTCCCATATAACTCTCGGTATCCTGCTGAGGGGGCGCCAGAAGTAAACAAATGCGGACATTTGTTCTACAAGCAAAAACGAGACGCCTACTGCATGGACTCATCACCTCTCACAGATTTTTACAACTGTCCATAAATCGGTGCTTTTATACCCATTAACCAGCTTGTAAACACACTTTGATTTAGAATGACTCCTCACAAGTTAAAGTGTGAAACACTAAAAGGCATAGAGATAAATGTGTCACTTTCGGGATCAAGTACAGATCAAAAGTCAACTTTAGGGTCACAAGCTGGCCAGTGGTGTCCCTTCTCCCAAATCCTGCATTTGTGTGCTTCGGCCCATCGAGTCTACCCATTTTACCTGCCGTGGAACACCTCAAACCTTATATGTATACTTTATGTGTATACTATGAGGGCAGCCATCTTGATTTCCCGTTCTCAGGATCTCCATGATTATTTATCCCCAGTAATTTATCTCCTGTTAATGTTAAGTTGCTGGTTCAAGCAGGGTGTGGGTGTGTGAGGAGAAGGGAGAGATCTTCAGGTCAAGAGGTTTCCCTAATTAGAGAGGAACCTTGTAAGGTGAACTCCAACTCCTAAGACATGACGCTCAGTCAGCCAAGAACCTTCTATGATAAATCCCAAAGTCTCATCAACCTCTGGCCAGATTTACAAACTTTTGTCAACCACGGGCAAGTTGGCATAGCAGAAAACCCAATTTTTTGTTGAGATGCATAATTTTTAATAGCATGAAGTACTCCATAGAATGTATGTAGGACTTGCAGTCGGGTTTCCGAAGTATTCTTAGTGGATATCGTTGTGCTATTTGCACACAGTTTAAAAATTGCATCATAGATAGAAAACATGAGAAGCCATAACCGATCGGCTGCAGACATCTAACATATGTAAAGATTTTGTCTTTCTTGAAAGCCTTGTGCTGAATGGTAACACACGTCAAAGCGGCTGCATAACAGATGTTTTTGGTGGTGATCCGTGTCACATGTTCCAAACGGCTAGATTTTTTTCAAGAGGGGGGGTTGCCACTAACATCCGTGCAATTCCACGAACATCTGGAGTCCGTCATACGAGGGAAATGCACTTAGCAGGAGATATTGTAACCAAATGCTTTAAGAAAAACAGATTCGGGTTGCTTAACTCTAGCAAAGAAAAAAAGTCTCCTTGTGTTGGGGCCGTGAATGGTTATACTTTATCTAAAAAAAAAAACTAAAAAAAAGCTCTAGTTTCCAGGAATCTATGGGAAATGACAATTTTGTAGAATAGATAACTTTTGAGGAGAGGCGACCGATGCACTGCTCATCTGAAAGCTTTTATGAGCACATTTATGAGTTCATTTTTTTGTTCTTTGATTATAGCGACAGAACAGCGAGATATTATTACTATTGGCACCTAAGAAAGCAAGTGTTACTCTCGCAGTGCCTGCAGAGAGAGGAGGCCTACTTCCTGCTGGCCGCCTTCGCACTGCAAGCTGACCTGGGGAACTTCAAAAGAAACAAGCATTATGGGAAATATTTTGATCCAGAGGCTTATTTCCCTCCTTGGGTACGTACATTTTCTTTGAAATAAACTTTCCTCGTGTACTTTGCTTCTTATTTCTTCTGTCTGTTTTCCTCTCTTTTCCTAGCAATGCTTTGGGGTTGTTTTCTCACAGTGAACGGATCTCAAATGGCCTCCACGTCACTAGAATCTTGTCCATGAAGCCCTAAGATTTCCGTGTCCGTTAGACCAAAAGCAGCTTTCATTATATATAATGCAGGATTATTTACACTCAAAGAGTTCCTTAGTTTACTCAACAGATACTTTTGTTTTTATAAAGAAAACACAAGAAAACATATAATCTTTCACTTACCGAATTACAAGGCATACAAATTACTGATTCTTATTTACTAATATATTCTGATTCTTGGCGCCACTGTTTGCATCTTGACTCTGTTTTTCTTGACCCAGGTGATTAAGAAAAGAGGCAAAGATTACATCCTGAAACACATTCCCAACATCCACCGCGACCAATTTGCACTGACAGTGTCTGAGGCTCATCTTATGTACATTAAGGAGGCAGCGAGACTCGAAGACGTTGCTGTACATTACTACAGATTATACAAGGTAACGGATGTCACAAACGCTCCTGCCTCCTTATAACCTATACATTGTTATCATATGTTCTATGTACACTCCACGCAAAGACCATATATACATATTCCATAAACGTGAATTTCCATTATACAGCCCATAACGACACAATGGAAACTTTTGTGTTCTCCCATAGTCTTAATATCTCTTTATCATTGTCTTAGCTTCTCCCCCTTTTTTTGGCCAACAAACATCTTTGAATATCTGGAACTTATGCCGGAAGGACAGTTCGTTATTAATCTTTAATTTGTAAGTGATAAGATTGGATGAATGTGACTTTATCCCATTGTGGTTTCCTCCCTAGGACAAAAGAGAGACTGAAGCCTCCTTGATCCTTGGACTCACTTTGAGAGGGATCCAAATTTTTCAGGTTGGTAGCACTTTTTGGTATTTGCTAGATTTAGGATGCATTTAAATACTCAGAAAACCTTCATTTTGGCAATAGTTGCATATGAGATAAGTATTGTTCCAGCTACCACTGGGTTTTATAGGGTCACCATATCCTTTTATTGGGAGAACTAATAATACACATTGGCCCACACATGAGAATGGGGATGTTCGTACCTGTGGAGAAGGGAAAGGTGAGGGAGAAGATGTCTGTATGGTCCTGTTCTTATTTTTTTGGCTCCATTTTTCATCATCTTCAGACTATGATGTCACGCTCACTCACTGGCATAAGATCTAAGAAAGAGAGATCTTTGTCATCGGAGGTTATATTTACCTTCATTCTCCTAATAGACCACCATAAAAAATATGATGGACCTAATGAGACTCTAGCCGGCCAAACATGATGGTTTCTAGTGTTCTAGGTGAACTAAGTCAATAATGATTACTCCCATGCATGATGGGTTTTTGATAAGTGTTTACTATGAGAGGACAGTTTGGGTCGTTGGATTATTTGTGATGTGAACAATCCTGCTTGATTTGGGTCCAATGACAAGGCTTAAGTCCAGTAAGTCCAGTGCAGTAAGTATTTTTGCGTTTTATTATGTTTTACAGAGTATAGGAGATGAAAAGCAACTACTTTTTGATTTTCCTTGGACTAACGTGGGAAAACTTGTGTTTGTGGTAAGTGAGATGGACCAGTGAGATGAGCAAGTATAGATTGCATGACGAGGTGTAAAAGAACAGTGGCGGGGAGTAGCTATATTCCTATAAATGAACTAAGAAACAGGGTATTAAGTATTAACACCACCCTCTACAGCATGCAATCTCTATAGAATGCACAGAATAAAAGGGCTTGGCAGTGTTAAGCAGTTATTACAGACGGTTTAGGGGCATAGGAGTTGCAGTTCTTATAAACATTCGGTTGTATATTGAGATAAAGCAGGCAGTTTGCTTGTGGCTATTCTTGTATCATTCCACGTATTAATGTAAAAAAACTGGTCACAGACGCTACTTATGCTGATCTATACAGCTGTAGGCTCCAGAAGTCTTGGATCAATCAGCTGCTCTCTGCTTTTATGGCAGAAATTAGGGGAAAAGCGGGCGTTTTGATGGATGCCTTAAATGATCAGAAAGTTTCACTGAATTAGGCAGAAATATATTAAACACACTTGAAGATGCTCAGCAGCTGCAAAATAAAGAAAAAACATTTTAGCATGATAGGACTTGGAGTGTCAATAATAATGAGTTCATCTCAACCGCTGATCTCCGACATACCGGCGAATTTCCACCTATCCCATATCTTTGGGAGAGAACTGAGCTTCTTTCTGTATACTGTTCAGATCCCTGGGATTTTGTCATGTTTAAAGCAATGGTCATGGGGGAGTCTAAGCAAAGATCTGCGTTACAAGACACACATATATCTTTGTGGGATATGCACGGCGGGTGGCATTGATGCCATCTGTCAGGCCGTGCTGCCGCAGGTCTTGGCCTGAATCAGACATTCATGTTACACGGCAGCTGGAGTACTAGAGGTTGCCTGACCTTGGAAGACATGACTGCAATAAACCTGCTCCTAGCTATCTAGCTATACATTCTGTGTATTCGCTAACCTCTCCTTAATACTCCTATAGTCTATATATCTCCATCAGTGCTGATGTTCTGTTCCTTGGCCATATCTCTCTCAGCTAGCGGGAAAAAGGTTACGTTGTTAGGAATATTGTAACCCGTCTCAGTGCAGCGTTATTTCACCGTTTATTAAGAAACGTGTCCTGGATATGAAAAATGTCAGTGTGCGATCTAAAATGATTTTCTACCTCCAGGGTAAAAAGTTTGAAATCTTACCAGATGGCTTGCCCTCGGCCAGGAAATTAATTTACTACACTGGCTGCTCCATGCGATCGCGACATCTCCTTCAGCTGCTCAGTAATAGCCACCGACTGTACATGAACCTGCAGCCTGTCCTGCGCCAAGTCAGGAAGCTCGAAGAGAATGAAGGTATGGAAAGTGTACATCACCGGCTGAAAAACGTAACGATATCTGTTATAGAACACACAAACGTCTAGGTGTCCTTCTGTATATCTTTTTAGACTGTTTCAAGCATAAGAAGCTCACGTTTTGTATGCGCTTTTATCTGCAAATACATCTCTTTAGTGACACTCCAACGTAGAGATCAAGAGCTAAAATCCAGAGATTTAACAATAAAACAGATTTACATAAGATAACAAGTAAGCAGATTTCAGCATAGACTGCAGGCTTCATTAGGAACCACACTGCTGCGTAAGGTCTCCATCGTTAACGTCTATGTCCCAGAACAACAGGAAGGTCTGCAAATTGCACGCATACTGAGCACATCGCGGGAAAAGACTCGAGAAGTAATGAACAGCGCTCATATCTCAGGGCTTGTTTCTTAAAGGTGCTCAGCTACTTTTAATGTGAACGTTAGACCTTTGATTTTTATTTTACTTTCAGTTCTACAGACAGATGCCTAAAAAACAAGGGTTTGGGGTTTACACCCTGATTGTATCGTTTCCGTGCTCCTTCTATACAGTCTATTTTCGCAGATATACATTGGACTGGGGATGACGGAGCACATTAAGAATTGTTGCCCTTGCCATTGTTAGCTACATGTTTTGAGGCAATATATTACTGGGCTTCTAACTTTGGCTTGGCACCTTCCGCTAAACCACCGACCATTATAACAATCACTTTAACACAGACCACGGTGTCGCCAATAGAGAAATCCTTTCACATTCCAAAGGCAGCCATTCTAACATCAATTTTTATCATTGAACATTTATAAATCACCCACCCCAGGCACATTGACTGATCCCACATGGATTCAGTAAAGTCCTTGTTACACTCTTCTTTCTAATGAAGTGACTGTAGGATGATGTTCCTTTCTAAAATAGCATCTTTTGGTTTTTAGAGAAGAAACAGTATCGGGAGTCCTACATCAGCGACACATTGGACCATGAAATGGACCAATTGGATAAGAGATCCCGTGCCAGCGGCAGCAGCGCAGGGAGCGTCAAGCACAAGCGTCTCTCCAGGCACTCCACAGCGAGCCACAGCAGTTCGCACACTTCGGGGATCGAGGCCGATACCAAGCACAGGGATATCGGGCCGGAGGACAGCTTTTCGGGGATTCTACTGCACCGCAAACTGAAAACCTGCAGTTCCATGACCAGCCATAGCAGCTCCCATACCTCCGGAGCAGAGAGTGTCGGCAAGGACAGATTGGACGATGACTCGCAGGATGATGGTAATTTAAACCATGCTGGCTGCGCATGCCACTTCCATGCTCATTTTGATTCACAAATTCATGTTCTGACTGTATTACCATCTTAATTCTCATAAGCTCAAACTATTACTAGGTGACTACCACCAAAGCCATAGTATCGCGCTGTTCCAGACTTACAGTAGTTATCATTGATTTCTTCTGTGCTACAAAAACTCTGAACTTACTCCTTTATCTGCAAATCCCTTTTCAAGGCTCATTATCCTTTTACTTAAATGGCTTTGATTACTTGCCCTCCACTGCATTAGCTCATAGTTAGGAAATATTTTATTACATTTTATTTTTTATTTTTTTTTTATTTTTTTTTTTAACTACCAGACCATCATGTGAAGCCGTATTGGCGGAAAACTAACACAGAAAAGGTTGCAATTATTATCTCTTTATGGCCCCTAAACTCAACTGTCTGTTTACAGAGATAGAAATGTTGGTTGATGACCCAAAGGACCTTGACTTGCCATTGGATATCAGTCCTGATCTATGTATTTATATTACTGAAGATATGCTGAGCTCACAACAACTAAATGGGCATACAGGTGAGCCATAAAGGACATCCATCAGTCTATTACTATAATGCAGCATCCCATTCCAAACCCCCGAAAACAACCTAGGATTTAAATGTGTTCCCAATATATGAATATATATATATATATATATAAAAACTAAAGATTGAATGATTATGGAAATACATGCATGGAGCCCAAAAACAAGAGAAGACAAAAAGAAAAAAGTGAAAACATAACTCCTACACCCAAATATTGTCTTAATTTTTTATTTATATGATAAATCTTCTGCATACATTTTAATTAGGAGAAGGAAAAATAGTTTCCTAGCAGATTATATAATGTTTAAGTAGCGTTTCGTTCTTTCGGTTGCGTTTAACAGGGATGTCTGTGGGCTAGATGCAGTCGCACATTTTACTGATCTTCGTGGTTGCTTACCTTTGGGCTTTTTTTTTCTAAAAATCTAATCGAATCTAGAAATCTTCAAATGGGAAAATCTGTGCTTCTCTGTTTTGTGCTGCGTTTGTTAAACCCAAGCCTTTATTCCAATTCTAGTAACTTAATTGGAAACTATTGGAATCTTTTGATACATTGTTTTTTTCTTCTGCTTACGTTTACGCAAATTAACTAATGTTTTTCTTACTTTTATAATTGTTTCAAGGGTTAGTGGTAAAGGAAATTAATTCATCAACTTCCAGCTCCTCAGAAACAGTGGTAAAGCTTAGAGGCCAGAGCATTGATTCCCTTCCTCAGGTACGTCAAGAATACTTCAAGAATACAGAAACACCTCTGTCTTCATAGTATATTAAGATTTTGAAGTTGTTTCACATCACATTAGTGGTAAAGGCTGATACATTTCTTCCTTACTTAATAAACCTTAACATATTAAAAACCATACTCATTCCAGCTGAGCTGATTCATCTCTTACTTTATTGGCGATTCTGGTTTCCAAATTAAATTGAACCTTGGTGACAAACTTGCCAGCTGAACCGACTACTGAACCCATTACGGGATTATTGGCTGCTTCAGTTATCAGTTTTGGAGTGAATTTGGTGCATCATGAGATTTACTGGGAATACATCACATATGCTACTGCCATTATCCAAATTATCAAGCATCCCCAGTGAGGTTGTCTGGTTATGATAGTTTGCTTTTGTCCCATCCAGGATTAGCTTCTAAGTCAACATTATACCTTTTTACGTATTTTGAGATTTCTTAAATAACTGCTTACTTTTACAGAGCACAAGCAGGAAACCAAAGACTTCCACGGACCGTCACAGCTTAAGTCTGGATGACATCCGCTTGTATCAAAAGGACTTCTTACAGATTGCTGATCTGTGTCAGGACACTGCCCAAAGCTACACGTTTGGATGTGGTCACCCCTTAGAAGATAAAGGACTTTATTGTCATGGCTGCCTCGCTCAACAATGGGCCAACATTCAAGAACCTCTTTCAGCCAAAAAGGCCAGCAAATACTTCTCTCTGGACCTGACTCACGATGAAGTCCCAGAGTTTGTTGTGTAAGACTTACCATTCACGGGGCCTGGCTGCCCAGATTTTCAAAAGACATTATGGAAATCTACAAACCTTTTGCCAAACCTTTAAATTGTTGAGTTTGTACAGTTCTTTTTTTTTTTTTTTTTTTTACATTTGATAAACAGGTACTCTTTTGTTTACAGAAGTTCATTTTTGGGAAAATATTCAGCCATAATGGGAAACATTTTGTGGGTATTTGGAAAGAAAAAAAGATATGCTCTCCAAAGAAAAACAAACTTAAAAAAATGGGGGCAAGTAAAAGCGCAATCCAATCAACACAAGCAAAACAGCTTCAAAGAGGGAATCAGCAAACAGAAAGGTGGAGAAACGAACTACGCCATATGCTGTTTTCTCATGAATAAATAAACGTGTAAGGAGTTCTAATTGCTTTTACAAAGCTTCGGGTTCTATAGAAATCTGACCCTTAGGTTAATAAGCTGGTAGAGGTTTGTGTTATGGAGAATTTATCGTGGGTTGGGTTTTCAATAAAGGAGCCTAGAACCTAATGAAAGGGTCATAGACTTTTGGAGCTATTGGGTGAACCCACGCCAGGCACATTGCACATGGACGTCTTTTGCTTTATATAAAAGCTGTATGGCACTTGGAAAGGGATCTGCTTATATCTTTAATGCCAAAATGTCTTAATTATTGAGTACATATAGTGTAGTGTACACATCAGAGGGTCAAACCATAGCTCTTATATTCTTTAATCAATTTTAGAGCAGATGTGGATGTTCTAAAAAGACAGAGGGTTACCGTAAGATCTCAGGCGCCATTACACAGGTATGATTTCATGCTAAAGTTGCAGGAAAACTTCATATATCAGATCTGTTTTTGAACCCCTGTTTAATATGCACCCACTTTCTAAGTATTGTGAAATTGGGGATTTGTGATTATAGATGAGATTATACAGGAAACATAATTAAGAATTAAGTCATTTTTCATGCCTCCACCTGCATTTTGTTTCCAAACCCAGCCCTTTGTTTGGCTCAGCTCATGCCATGAACAATTACGTGATCGGAACAGGAAGTTTTTGACTGTTTTTTTTTTCTTCATTTAAAATACACGACTTTATCATATATATAACCTGTAGCATATATGTATATATCTATGGATCTTATAGACCCTTTATTAAATGACTATTTTTACCCCATCAGTACCAGGATGCATTGAAGGGGTTAATATATTTTACAGTTGTTCTCGTATAGACAATCGTTGTGTCCTTAGGAATAAAGTGACCGTCTTCCTCGTTAAAGTGCTTTACCACTTAACGTACATAATAAGAATGTGTATATTTTTAGTCGCCTTATCATTTGTAAAACTGCTGACTGGCCGATCTTGGTCCAGAAATCCTTGTTGAGTGTCAAGTTTTTTTCTACAAAGATGTTTTTCAGCTCTTTCGCTCTGTAAATGTTACTTTAAACTTATCTGGCTTTCATCATAACATTTTCTACCTTACAACAAAGATTTTCCTATTTGTTTTCTTTACTGATCTAAAAAATGATCTGGCTTGGCGTGCCGTCTTCCTAACCATATTTTTTAATATATTTTAATTTTGTCATGGGTTAAGGTTCAGTAAGTAGGGGCATAATCCCTCTTTATTAAAAGAGCTCAGTATCTTTTTCATTGTTTGGAAACCAGGGAGGTATCCCTTTTTTCTCCCTGTGAAGGTAAAGCATTCGTCCTCCAGACTAATTAATCATTTTTTGGAAATTGTTATAGCTTCAGGATTATATTTTACAGATGGTGCCCAAGAAATCCTAATTCTTCCTGACTTCTGTCTAATTAGGGTGATGGGGGTGACCTTAACATTTTCAATGTAGAGCCTGTGATTTAAAATACTGCGGTTGAAGAAATCTAACTCCAAAAAAAAATTTAAGCAATCTCCTATGCTTAAGATGTTCTCAAAATGAGCAACTTTTATTTACTTTTAATGGAAAATACAAAATGCGACTTTGTAGATATCAACCAAGGGATATTGGGTAGATCATTTTGGAAACATTAGTAGCTACTAAATGGCATAGCACTTATCCCTGAACGTTGGAAAAAATCCAACATATATAACATATGACCTGAGTTTATTGATCCCAAGATGTTATAAGTACAATTGGTTTACAAGAGTTGAGGCATTGTTGACAGTGTCATGCTTTGTCCATTTTCCAGTAGGTTGGGGATGAAGAAAAAGTACCAGAGAGGTACCAGGGATTCTAGTACACCGTTCTGAAAGGTGATCAAACCTGAAAATGTTCAATCATCAAGGACATTCCATCTTTAGTTAAGGCGATAGGCCACTTTTCAAACGTTGTACCAGAAACACTTTTTTTGGACATTTTTGCCACTATCTGCCAAAAAAGATTTCATTGGAACATGTAATATGCTCAGAACAGTTGTTATAAATCTTTTATGGAGGGTCCTTGGAAAAACAGTCATGTTAAATATAGCCTGGGATGTTGACATTGATGGGAAACTACTTACAAACCACTCACGATTGAATTCCATAGGGTACGGCCGTAGGTGTTTATGGTGTATGGCTGCATGTATCCATCCAGCGCCACACACGGAAGCACGCGGTCTGGCGCTGACACGGCAGTAAGGGTAAGTGCGTGGTGTTATTGGCTACCGGCCCACCGGGCATTTACCTGGTGAGCCAGATGGCCACTCCTGGCCTACAGCTTACACATTAACAGGAATATGATCAAACCCCGGCACGGTGAGCCAGCTCACTGGTCACTGAATAGACCGTATACAAGCAAAGCTGCTTTTTTTTCTAATTTTTCTCTCTGATCCAGTTTTTAAACCAAAATAACTTTTCAAATGTTCCATTCATCTACATATTTGTAACACAAAGCAAAATGTACCTAAATATATTTTCTTTCCTGTAAATTGTACAGTAAGCGGCAAATCCCAGCACAATGCCTTTGTTTTAATAAGAAATATGTATTTCTATTGATTATATAGTATTGTACAATTGTTTGCTACATTTTCATGGTTTTTTTTTTTTCTTTGTTCGTTCAATGTTTTGAAAGTTTTAAAATGGAGTATTTTTTATAAATGGTTTGTAATAAAAAATAACGTTTTATTTCAGATCTTGTACTTATCAGTATTAAAGCAATATTTGGAAACTGCATCGTGAATGTTGCATTATAGTCTTCCTGTGTGACAAGTACATGTTGGTGGCTGCTGAAAATGTAACCATTGAAGTGCCAGAGGGATCAGTGCATTTCTTTAAAATGAAATATGCTCCCCTTTGGAACCCAGGGTTAAGTTAAGCATTCTTCGAAGTGTGCAAGTCATTCCCTAACTTCATCACTCCATCGGGTATCATTTTGTGTTAAAGCAGATCTGTCACTTTTCCCAAATCCAACACTTTACAGTTCTGTACATTAAACAAACCCATATAACTGTGCTTATTAGACTCGTGCAAATGATGTCCAGTTGTTTTTGGACAATAAATACAATTTCTCGCCCTTTCAGTTCAGATGAAATTCGGAGGGCTTCTTCTAAAAAACAAAACTCGTCACTCATTCCCTCACATTCTCTTATGCTCTCTAATTCACTCACACCCTCACGCTCTCATTTAGTACTGTCTCTCAATGGCTCCCTACCTCCTCCGCAGACTGCTCCTGTGTCCCTGTCTACTTTTCCATATTTCTGCTTTTTCTCTTGCTTCTTGTTCCACTGACTTCTTTCTTCATCCACTTCTCCCCAGTATCATCTCCGGTAACCATGCCTCCTGGAGTGTTTCCGCAAAAGGAACGGAGCCTCCGGCACAGCCTCTCTCCAGATTGGAGAAGCAGGGTACAGGATGTGCAAGCGTAAGGATCTGAGCGACTTTGACAACAACCAAATTGTGATGGCAAAAAACTGGGTCAGAACATCTCCAAATTTGCAGCTCATTGATGCACGTGGGGGGGGGCGAAGGCTGGCCCATGTAGTCAAATCCAACAGACAAGCTACTGTAGCTCAAATTGCTGAAAAAGTTCATGCTGGTTCCAGGGGCGTAACTAGAAACCAAGGGGCCCTGGTGTGAAAAATTGCCCCGGGCCCCCCAACTTCAACAGCTAATCTTACATCAGGACATAATAATACATGCAAGATATCTGATATTCACATCTAAGAGCTTTATTCACTAAAGGGTGAGTTGAAAGGAGAGTTGTGGTTTCAACCTCCATACATCCCTTTTGATTATGAAGGACCAACACTGGTAGGAGTCTCCCTCAAGAAGGGGGACCTGGCCCTACATTATGTATGATTTAATGGGTAAGGACACAAGAAATAGCATTTATTTAAGTATACATTATACAGCACCATTCACTAGGATTGGATCTACATAATGTATAGCGGAATGAATGAACTCTCCGTTTAGTGAATAGATCCCAATAGGGCTGTATGTGATTCTACCATATTCTCTTGAAGACATCTAGTGCCATCTATTGGTCCAAAAAATATTTGCAGCGTCTCAAAAACACATCCTGTTTGATACATTGTTCTTCATACCATCGAATTTTAAGAACAATTAGACAAATAGGAAACACATATCAGAAATCAGAAAATAAATCAGAAAATAAATAAGGAAACAATTCATGCAAATACATGCACAGCCATACTAATGAAAAGGGAAGCAGTTATACATTAGTCTTTTAAATGATTTTAGATTAAAAAAAGCAAAAATATTGTTTTTTGTATAGAGTGTCCATTTCCTGGTAGAATAATAATGACCAATAAGTACCCAAGTAATGTACAAACGTAGGATACTTTGACACAGTGGCTGGCTCTGCAATCTATGACCATAAAGTGCGACAGATATTTATGCCTTAGATGGGTGTTTTTTGAATGGTGTTCGCTGGGTATGCGCTGAATTCTTGCTTTTTCTGTACACAGTAATGTAGGTCAGCATTGACAAAAACTTGGTTTTAACTCATTTTGTTCCAATCCCTTTCCTTTATCCGGAGATCTGGAGGCCGCCATTGTTGTCAGTCATGGGATATTTTGGGTGACTGTCCCTGTTCAAACACTACATTGAGCTTATTCGTTACGGCAATGCTAAAGAAGTATATTCCTTCTTAGAAATTGTGCTGTGTAAATTGTTGACGCTATATAAATAAAAGATAACAGTAACAATAATTAAGATGATCGGATCCAGCCCATTTACACTACTATGACATCATATGCCAGCACACAGAGATGTGCACTGTGATACGCAAAGATCTTTACCATAAAGGCAGGGATCCCCTGTTTTGATGGAACTACGCTTTTGTGTTATACCAGTCAGTTTTTGAAGTGTACAGGTTCAGAACAGATTTTTTGTTCATTGTAAAATAACACCATGTATTGATAGGTATCAGTTTTATGAGTATGCTTCTAGTATAAGGAATTATGCTCATTCAGGGCAATGTTTCAGTTTATGTGGTCTGTTTTCATTTTCATATTTGTGTTTGAGAAAATAACTAACTGGACCATCTAGTCTCCATTTATCAGCTTTGGAGTTGCTTTATGCAAATCCCCATTTTACTTACTATTTTAGAATTTTCTTTATGATCTGCCAGGAAAAATGATTTCATGTTGCGGAGCACCTGTGCAAGCACACTACCGCCACCAGGTGGCAGCACTGTTCATGGCCTAATGAAAAGCTAACACATTTGCAGAGAGCTTGCAGTTGAGTGCATAGAGGTCCCCCCTACAGGACTGCCATGTGCACCTCAATGTCCGACAGGCCGCATGTTGGAAGCTCCTGCCATATGGAAATACATCTTAACTTCATGTTTTAAGAATCTGGATTCTTCATCTACATTAAGTTATCGCTGTCATATCATGAAGATGCTGATGGCTATTAGGTTGAGGGGAGACCTCTATCAAAGCTTTCACCATGTGACGTATTGAAGGAGGGTGTCATATCCTAGTGTTCTACTTTAGTACATCACGAGGAAGCTGAGGGCTGATGTAGGTGAATGGTCGATTCTGGTCAAAACTCTGCCTCTAATCCCGCCAGTGAAGATGTCTTGCTTTAGGAACCTGACATTTTGGGGGTATTTCTAGCATTCTAGAAGCTGTGATGGTTACAGCTTCATTTTAACGCTATGATGCAGAGCTGTCTGGCGCTCTGGGATGTCACCATGGCCCCTCTTGTGTTGAAGGAAATAAGAAGCAGGTTTGATTACTGACTGCTGTTTTCTGTGCACACATAAACCAGCACTTTCATGGCAACACAGGAAAGCAGTCATCTACAGTTACCATGACAACAATGAGCTGAAGCCATTTCATCACAGTCCGCTACATCATTTCCAGGAAAATGTACACAATCTGAACAACTTGAAAACAACAGAGAGGACAGAATGGCTTTCTCCTCGTCTTCATCTGAGATATGAAATGGTTTTATAAACAATAAAAAAAACACCCGCACACAAAGTAAGAGCCGGTACAGTTTGCCTTTCACATAAATTTGTGTTAATTTGAGAATCTATTTCTGCTTTTTTATCACTTCAGAAAATGGCTCCTATCCAAAAGTCAATTTCACAAATTTACAGACAGATTAAGAGAATGTTGCAATTTCTTGAGGACAGAGTTGTGGAATTAAAGGGGGGGGGGTGGAGGACATAGAAAAAAAACCTGCTGCCTTACTGTTCTGACAGAAACGCTTAGAAAGCAAATGTCTCTGATGTTCTAGAGAATTTGTTTACGAAGCCTTTAATTTTAGCTGTCAATGTTAAAACGCTGGCTAACACAGCCCCGGCTCAACACAAGCAGAGCTTGGCGGGCACACAACGTCAAATTCCGTTTTGTCTTCTGTCTTAGAGCCTTACTGAGGTTATCT